>NC_064639.1:572228693-572532119 GCF_023864345.2 Schistocerca serialis cubense
ACAAACACACACACCCATGTCCGAGGGACGACTCGAACCTCCGCCGGGACCAGCCGCACACGCTGGTTATAAAGGGCGCCCATTTTGAGCACCTGCATTGTGAGTTGAAAACCTGTAGAGATGCTTTTAGTGCAGTGGGATTTTGAAACCTAGAAACACATTCAGATTAGTTATTTACAGTCCTGCTCTCTAACAGCTTGAAATTTCGTGGAAAAATCACACCCTAACGCTAAACGCCTTGATTTTAAAGATTACCACCCCAGCTCCCTTATCATATCTGTGACACTACACTATATGATCAAAAGTATCAGGACACCTGGCTGAAAATGACTTAGAAGTTCGTGGCACACTCCATCGCTAGTGCTGGAATTCAATATGATGTTGGCGCACCCTTAGCCTTGATGACAGCTTCCACTCTGGCAGACATGCGTTCATTGAGGTACTGGAAGGTTTCTTGGGGAATGGCAGCCCTTTCTTCACGGAGTGCTACACTGAGGAGAGATCGATGTCGGTCAGTGAGGCCTGGCACGAAGTCGGAGTTCCAAATCATCCCAAAAGTGTTCCATAGGATTCAGGTCAGGATTCTCTGCAGGCCAGTCCACTACAGGGATGTTACTGTCGTGTAACAACTCCGCCACAGGCCGTGCATTATGAACAGGTGCTCGATTGTATTGTAGGATTCAATCCCCATCCCCGAATTCCTGTTCAACAGTGGGAAGTAAGAGGGTGCTTAAAACATCAATGTAGGCCTGTGCTGTGATACTGCCACGCAAAACAACAAGATGTGTAAGCCCCCTTCATGAAAAACACGACCACACCTAACACCACCGCCTCAGAATTTTACTGTTGCCACTACACACGCTGGCAGATGATGTTCACCAGGCATTCGTCATACTCACACTCTGCCATCGGATAGTCATATTGTGTACCACGTTTCGTCACTTCACACAACGTTTTTCCACTATTCAGTCGTCTAATGTTTACGCTCCTTACTCCAAGTGAGACGTTTTTTCTCATTTACAGGCACGATGTATGGCCATGAAATCCAAGTTTTCTCACCTCCTGCCTCACAGTCACAGTAGTTGCAGAGGATCCTGATGCAGTTTGGAATTCCTGTGTGATGGTCTGGATGTATGTCTGCCTACTAAACATCACGATCCGCTTCAACTGTCGGCGGTCTCTGTCAGTCAACAGACGACATCGGCCTGTACGCTTTTGTGCTGTTGTTTCTTAACGTTTCCACGTCACTATCACATCGGAAACAGTGGACCTAGGGATGTTTAGGACTGTGGAAATCTTGCGTACAGACGTGTGACACAAGTGACACTCAGTCACCTGACCACGTTCGAAGTATGTGAGTTCCGCGGAGCGCCCCATTCTTCTTTGTCACTATGCTAATGACTACTTAGATCGCTGATATGGAGTACCTGGCAGTAGGTGGCTGCACAATGCATCTAAAATGAAAAACATATATTTTGGGGGTGTCTGGATACTTTTAATCATATCTACATTTATACTCCGCAAGCCACCCAACGGTGTGTGGCGGAGGGCACTTTACGTGTCACTGTCATTACCTCCTTTTCCTGTTCCAGTCGCGTATGTTTCGCGGGAACAACGACTGCCGGAAAGCCTCCGTGCGCGCTCGAATCTCTCTAATTTTACATTCGTGACCTCCTCGGGAGGTACAAGTAGGGGGAAGCAATATATTCGATACCTTACCCAGAAACGCACCCTCTCGAAACCTAGACAGCAACATATACCGCGATGCAGAGCGCTTCTCTTGCAGAGTCTGCCACTTGAGTTTGCTAAACATCTCCGTAACGCTATCACGGTTACCAAATAACTCTGTGACGAAACGCGCCTCTCTTCTTTGGATATTCTCTATTTCCTCAGTGAACCCGACCTGGTACGGATCCCACACTGATGAGCAATACTCAAGTATAGGTCGAACGAGTGTTTTGTAAGCCACCTCCTTTGCTGATCTACTATATTTTCTAAGGACTCTCCCAATGAATCTCAACCTGGTACCCGCCTTACCAACAATTAATTTTATATGATCATTCCACTTCAAATCGTTCCGCACACATACTCCCAGACATTTTACAGAAGTAACTGCTACCAGTGTTTGTTCCGCTATCATATAATCATACAATAAAGGATCCTTCATTCTATGTATTCGCAATACATTACATTTGTCTATGTTAAGGGTCAGTTGCCACTCCCTGCACCAAGTGCCTGTCCGCTGCAGATCTTCCTGTATTTCGCCACAATTGTCTAATGCTGCAACGTCTCTGTATACTACAGCATCATCCGCGAAAAGCCGCATGGAACTTCCGACACGATCTCCTAGGTCATTTATATATATTGTGAAAAGCAATGGTCCCATAACACTCCCCTGTGGCACGCCAGAGGTTACTTTAACGTCTGTAGATGTCTCTCCGTGGATAACAACATGCTGTGTTCTGTTTGCTAAAAACTCTTCAATCCAGCCACACAGCTGGTCTGATATTCCGTAGGCTCTTACTTTGTTTATCAGGCGAGAGTGCGGTACTTTATCGAACGCCTTCCGGAAGTCAAGGAAAATTGCATCTATCTGTATCTAATATTTTCTGGGTCTCATGAACAAATAAAGCGGTTTGGGTCTCACACGATCGCTGTCTCCGTAATTCATGTTGATTCCTACAGAGTAGATTCTGGGTTTCAAAAAACGACATGATACTCGAGCAATAAACATGTTCTAAAATTCTGCAACAGATCGACGTCAGAGATATAGGTCTATAGTTTTGCGCATTTGCTCGACGACCCTTCTTGAAGACTGGGACTACCTGTGCTCTTTTCCAATCATTTGGAACCTTCCGTTCCTCTAGACTTGCGGTACACGGCTGTTAGAAGGGGGGCAAGTTCTTTCGCGTACTCTGTGTAGAATCGAATTGGTATCCCGTCAGGACCTGACGGGATACCAATTCGACTTTCCTCTGTTGAGTGATTCCAGTTGCTTTTCTATTCCTTGGACGCTTATTTCAATGTGAGCCATTTTTTCGTTTGTGCGAGGATTTAGAGAAGCAACTGCAGTGCGGTCTTCCTCTGTGAGACAGCTTTGGAAAAAGGTGTTTAGTATTTTAGCTTTACGCTTGTCATCCTCTGTTTCAATGCCATCATCATCCCGGAGTGCCTGGAAATGCTGCTTTGAGCCACTTACTGATTTAACGTAAGACCAGAACTTCCTAGGATTTTCTGTCAAGTCGGTACATAGAATTTTACTTTCGAATTCACTGAACGCTTCACGCGTAGCCCTCCTTACGCTAACTTTGACATCGTTTAGCTTCTGTTCGTCTGAGAGGTTTTGGCTGCGTTTACACTTGGAGTGAAGCTCTCTTTGCTTTTGCATTAGTTTCCTAACTTTGTTGTTGTACCACGGTGGGTTTTTCCCGTCCCTCACAGTTTTACTCGGCACGTACCTGTCTAAAACGCATTTTACGATTGCCTTGAATTTTTTCCATAAACACTCAACATTGTCAGTGTCGGAACAGAAATTTTAGTTTTGATCTGTTAGGTAGTCTGAAATCTGGAGTGTGATAACAGGCTGCTTTCAGGACCGCGAAGTCCATGGGTGAAATATCCCTGTCTGCAATTCTCTTTTTCTTCCCACGTAATTATTATGAACATGCAAGCTATTATTACTGAATGATTCATTTATTATTTTCGTAATCTTTATCCTGAAAAATGGAGAAAAAATGTTGTAGTGAGACTGTAAAAAAAGGATGCACAAAAACGATCAGTCAAATCAGTGTAATTATTTACATTATTTTATCTACATGTGTGACAAGTATGGTGTACAGCACTTTTAATGAACGACGAATCTTACCATACGCATGGTTTGTCCAATTTGTCTACTGGAAAGAAACTTGGGTTTCATTCGTAAGCTGTTCTCGGTCATTACTCAATTTCGCGGCGTAACATGCACATCTGTAGTTGGAATTACGTACGACTGAAGTAAGAAAAGAGTACCGGAAACGAGATTAGATCCACAGAGCTCGTGTTTACGAAAATAAGCCTGGAGTACTTCGTTAATTGTAACCATACTAAGTCTCGAGAACGGTTGAAAGTAGTCCTGGTCGTGCCGTTCACAGCCTGTCAGTATGAACCAAATCGGTGAGGGGTAGTTCGTACCGCCTCCTTGTCAGCACAAAAGCTGCACACATGTGCGAGAACTGCAAATAAACTGAAAGTACGCTGTTGGCCATTAAAATTGCAAATCCTCAAATTTGAATGAAGTTTATTACGTGATTTGATATGCAAATGATTAGAATTCACGCGCTAATTAGAGAGGACTTATGCAAGCTACACTTTGTATGCAAGGAAAGGATACATAGCGGAATCATCATTCAGAAATATCATGTGAATGTTGTTTGTTTGTGGCTAGACAGTGCTATGCTTCGTTATGAAGGACAAACGCCAACCAGTACGTGTCAGGATTCGGAAGCGGCAGGATCGTGTCCCATCCCACTGTAGTTTATCGTTCCTCAGTATTCGTGTTGGCAACAGCCTTGCTGCAGTGGTAACACAGGTTTCCGTCAGATCACCGGAGAGAAGAGCTGTTGGGCTGGACTAGCACTAGGATGGGTGATCATCCAGTCTGCCTGGCGCTGTTGGCAAGCGGGGTGCACTCAGCCCATGTGAGGCAAACTCAGGAGCTACTTGATTGAGAAGTAGATGCTCCGGTCTCGTAAACTGACATACGGCCGGGAGAGCGGTTTGCTGACATGCCCCTCCATATCCACATGCAATGACGCCTGTGGTTTGAGGATGGCAGGGCGGCCGGTCGGTAACGTTGGGTCTTCGTGGCCTGTTCGGACGGAGTTTAGTTTAGTTTGTGGCCTATTCGGACGGAGTTTAGTTTAGTTTTAGTTTAGCATTCGTGTCAGCGTTGTCCGGTCTCCCAGGAATGTTAACTCTCTGAGCCCCGCTGTGTTCCGACGCAACCCATTATTTTATTCACTTTCCTCTAACATCCCTGCCTTTAACATGAAACCGCCGATGCTACGAAAGCCATGAATCAGGGTTGAAATGAATCATGGATTTAGTAGCATCAGTGGCTTTTCGCTAACTACTTTGGTAAAAGGGTTAACCGATGGTGCAGGAGGCCCATACTCAAAACTATGCAGGGTATCAACTGCCCCGTGCGATTAGCACCAGAAAAGTCAGACATGTTGCTGGCTGGACTCAGCTGTATCGTTCAGCCACTCTGAGCCAGAAAACTGGGCTGTCAGCAGCAGGACAAATACCCACACGCACAGTGGAACGACTTGTGCAGCACCACGGACTGTCAGCATGGCCGTCATTGTTGCGACTCTCCTTGACGTTGTAGCCGAGGTGCTCTCAACGATATTACTTCGCACAGGAGTGGCACTACATCGGTTCTCTGAGCGGCAGCTGTACACGCTCCCCACGCTAGCAGCAAACGCCTGTGAATATCCGCAGTGTTTACACCCTCCTGCAGTCCAGCGCTGTCCTTGATGGTCACGCATCGTGTTGTCCGATCATGTAATGACAGCTGTTGGGAAAACTGGCTGTATGTGCAGGGATAACACTACTACTGAGTGTCCTGTCACATACAGGTAAAGCAAAGTACGTCATACTTGCAACTGTATACTACATTTACATCTACATGCATACTCTGCAAACCAAGTGCCTGGCAGAGGGTTCATCGGAATACCCTCACAATAATTCACTATTACTCCACTCTCGCACAGTGCGCGGAAAAAACGAGCACCTATATCTTTCCGTCAGAGCTCTGATTTCACTTAGTTGACTATGATGGTCGTTTCTCCCCATGTAGGTCAGCGTCAACAAAATATTTTCGCATTCGGAGGAGAAAGTTGCTGACTGAAATTTCGTGAGAAGATTCCGACGCAACGAAAAACGCCTTTGCTTTAATGATATCCACCCCAAATCCTGTATCACTTCAGTGACACTCTCTCGCCTAATTTGCCATAATACAAAATGTGCTGCCCTTCTTTGAACTTTTTCGATGTACTCAGATAGTCCTATCTGATGAGGATCCCAGGCCGCGCAAGAGTATTCCAAAAGAGGACGAACAAGCGCAGTGTAGACAGTCGCTTTAGTAGATTTGTTAAATTTTCTAGATGTTCTACCAATAAAACGCAGTCTTTGGTTCTTTCCAATTTCAAGTATTCGTAACTTTCATTCATAGGTATTTAGTCGAATTTAGGGCCTTGATATTAGACTCTTCTTAACGAATTCCTTTTAGCACTCATGTTGATGACCTCACACTTTCCATTATTTAGGGTCAACTGCCAATATTGATGCGTCAAATAGTGCACCAAGCACAATGGGAATAAATAAAGTGTAAATAAATACGGAACGCCCCATACAGCAAGATATAAGAGTAGTATTGAAAATAAAAAGTGAAAAGTTTAAAAGAGTTTACTTTCCAGAAGCCAGAAATTAGTCTTATATCAATAAAATATATAGGGCAGAAATGGAAAAATTCAACCTTCATAACTTTCTTTCTGTAGCAAATGAAGAAAAATATTGAAAGCATGTCGGATTGAAGTTCGCAGTAAGTTTCAAGCTTCCCTGAAATATGACAATTCATGGAGATTTTGCATTGGCATAAGTCTGGCACGCGTCTACGACAGTGTCCAGGCCTGTTTTGTGTACCATAGGAAATCTGTTTCGTCTCTTATTTGCTGGTGCCGATATTATTTCTTTGATTTAAGCTTTATATGGACTACGTTCGCATACCTAGTTTGGAAGGAACAGAGGCAGTCTCTTAGGAAAAGCGGGAGCGAATTTATCTGCTTATTTAAGTATATATATTTTGTATTGGTGTTTGGTTGCATTTAAGATGCATTCCCTCGCAGTAATTCTACCACCGTGCAAATGCTTGACTGCCACACACACTGACAAATAAGAGATTTAGAAATAAGTACTCCAGCTATTGAAAGGCAAACGGGATCCCTCGAAGCGAAAAGGGCGCCAGGTCCTGATGGATTCTTATTAGTTTTTTCATTGAATGCGCTGCGGTTTTATTCGTTTTTGTACCCGATATTTATCTATAATCCCTCGCGTAGCGAATAGAGTTCCGTTAATGAGAAGAAAGCACGTCATTACGGTTTATGAAAGCTGTAAAAGAATTGATGTGCAGAATTAAAGACCGATTTTTCTAACGTTCGTCTTTTTAGAATCCAGCAGCGTATTTTACCACGCGCGTTTTTACGTTCTTGCACTGAAAGAAAAAGCACGGGTCCTGAAACGATACCTCCCAAACAATAGACGCAGGTGAGCAAGTACATTCCGCCTTCCCAAATAAACCAAAATCGTTTAACGACGTATGACTGCCAATTAAAATAATCACACGCAATATCTTCTCAAGTGTGTGATTCGGTCGAATTGACTATTTGAATCCATTTCGCTTTACTTGGCGTAGAAGGTTAAACAGAAATGGAAGTAAATTGGGGTGCGCCCCAAGGCAAGCGTATGAACACTAATGCTCTCAGTACACGTCAACAACTTATCGTATAGTGTGTAATCAACACAATCAGAATTTTCACTGGAGATAATGTTGTCTACAGGAGAATACTGTTGCCTAATGATCTTAAAGCAGAGCGACTTAGACAATACGGAATAGCACTTTTCTTCAAATACCAATAAAATCTGGTTACTGTCAATAACAGTAAGGAAGAACTGACAGCATCTGATTAGAAGAGCAAAGGAAATATCTCGACTGCTAATTAGGTTAAAAATGGAGAAGTTGGACAAATGCATGAAATCATAATTATCGAAGGCGGTTGGAAGCCTTAGATTCATTGATAAACTGGGGCAGTACTGTTAATGTGGAGCTGAATCCTACGAGACGCTAGCGGTATAGTGTTTAATTTTGTTATCAAGTAGGCTCGGCAACAGACATCGGGCGAATACAGAGGATTGCTGCTGGGATTGTGGCAAATTAGTTTCGACAACACGAAAGTTTAATGGAGATGCTCAGCGTAATTAAATGAGAACCGTAGAGGTAGATGAAGCATTCCATAATCTGGTATACTGAAACATATTGTACGAATTGGATAAAATGTCGCTTTTATTGCAGCTTCGTGTTTGAACAACAAGGTATAGTTGTGTTTTCAGTCCATTTATTTATTACGTTCATCATCTTTGGCTTCCAAAAGAAAATAACTTTTCTCTTTTTCTGATAGACTCATCTTACACGAAATGTTTCGCAATTCCTATACAGATTTCTGGAACGGAGGGCTGCGGCTTGGTCGGTGGTGGGGAGTGCGGGGAAATAGGAAGTACTTAGTACATGAAGCTTTGATAAAGAACCCATTTCCAGAGATGTATCATTTCGATGCAAAGTAAGTTTGAAGATTTGAAGATTGGATTACTTTCAAATCTCCCCTTTCACGGTATGCAAACAGCGGTGGTAATGAGTTATGAGAACTGTATGCTCTACAGGAGCACATGGTATCTGCAGTGTTTTGTGTACTTGTCATCGTGTTCGCTTCTGCGTGACGAAGAACGTCCTCTGCTAAGCTGAGAGAGTGGCGCGTCGGCGGAGCATCACATCTGGACATACCAGATCTTGCAGCCGTTGTTGTAGTCGTACGAAAATGGTCTGTGATATCATAATTACAACAGAGGCTGACGAAGGCGCCGTCTTCCCGTTCGTTCCGAGAAGCAAGATATTTGAAAGTGATACGATCTTCACAATTATTTTGTATGTAGACGGTACATTTCGGTACAAGAGTCCCTTGTCAGAACTTTATGTTAGTCTCCTCTACGACTCCTAAAAGCCTACAATAGGAATAGTGTAACGTCCTACGTTCGCAGTTGTAGACGTATGATTTGCGTCACTACGACCTCCTGACGTTGCTACATTTGTTGACAGTTAAGTGTAATACAGCTCTCTCTGTTACGTCATAACATAACTATACCAGTGGTTTTGTGACTACTGTAGGTCAAGGGTGATTTTAAACTTATTCGCGGCAGGGATTTTCTACTACTAAGGAATACAGTCAACGTACATGTAGGTAAAAATGATAACACGACGAGAGGGTGGTATAAGTTTTCTCCATCGATGGTGACGTCATGCACCTGCTGAACATAATCGTCTGAATCAAGATATCTTGCCCATCAGATATCATCTAGCCATTAAAAAAAAATCAAATAATATCGTCATTATTTAAAAATGAAATTCGCATTATTGTGCGATTGTTTTTTTCTCATAACTCGTACCTCTTTTTTGCAATCACTATGTCAGTCAATTGTGACTTGACACAAAGTAGCTGAAGAACGCTAATATGAGCTCACAAGTCTAATAGCGATAATAATAATTTCGTGTGACTAATTAGCCTTGCACAACTTTTTCAATCGTACGACACTTTGGCGACTTGCGTGTCCGTAGCGTATCCCAGTTATCCAACCGGGGAAAGGGAACCTACAGTTTAATGTGGAATACGAACTACGTGTTGTTCCTTGGCGACATCGTTGTTAGGTAAAGGCTGTGGTAAAACGCATACCGAAGAACCCGTGGCCCGACTGAGATTTAATCCGGTGACCTCTCGAGTTCCAAACAAGCGCTTTACTGATAGACGACTATGCCAGACTCTACTACTAAATATCCAATCCAAACTGTGTGTTACATCACTATCTGGAGTCCATACGCAAAAATCTTCTTTGGTATCATGCGTGACATGTTCATGTAGCACGATATTTGTTGATAATTAATTGAAACCCTCAGCTGCCGACAGATTTTGTTGATATACCTCGATGGGGACAGCTGAAATTGTGTGCCCCGACCGGGACTCGAACCCGGGATCCCCTGCTTACATGGCAGACGCTACGGGAATCATCACCTTAGTCGGGGGCGAGTAATGAGTGGATGGGCAAATATCTATTAGGAACATTACGTATGTAGATTGTGGACAGTTGGGAATGTGGGTCTCACGGGAAGAGTGCAAGGGATAAGTCCCTGCAGTCGCGCTATTCATCTGTGTCCTCGGTGGCTCAGATGGAGCCGGCACGGCAGCTCAGCGTGTTCGTTCAGAGGGCTGCGTGCCCTCTGTAATAAAAAAAACTGAGTCGAAGAATCAACGATTAACTTGAACGGATGTCTTGTGACGTCCGTCCAGATCAAACGCTATGATAATATCCAACAAAATGAATTTAAAAAAATGAGTAGAGCGTCTGCCATGTAATCGGGAGACGCTGGGTTCGAGTCTCGGTCGGGGCACATATTTTCAGCTGTCCCCATCGAGGTCTGTCAGCAACACCTGTCGGCAGCTGAGGGTTTCAATTAATTATCATTTATTCTAGAGAAGCTGCAGGGTCATCAGTGGTATCTGTTCTTTCGGGAACAGTTACTATCTTCATATATAATATTTGTTTTTCCCTGATCTTTTATTCCGTTCAGCGTAAAGTACACTAACATCACGATTTACATCTTCATGTGGATCATATTATCCATGATTGAGTTACTTTTATAACATTTTAAAATTTGAAATGAAAAGAAACAAAAAGAGTGTAACAATGTCCCTTGGATAACGGCTACTGCCTTTGGAAGATTTGTTCCGAGAGGTTTTCTTTCTTTTTTTTTTTAAATAGAAAGCTGTATATTCGAGGTGTTACGGTGTGCTGTAGACAACGTGAAAAACTGTAACTGAACATATGTGAAAAAATGAAGAGCAGAATATGATTTATGATTACTCATTCATTAGTCAATCACAACATACACAGAGACCAAATTTCTAGCTCTAAGGCCTCTGCATGTATGTCAGATTTTTTGATTCTTGTTCTGTGCGCCCGGAGCACTGCGTGCGTCCACAAAGGCTTTCCAAGCGTTACATTCATTCCGCTCGCCGATAATAGCGCTAATAGGGGATATGCTTTGAAACCTGTAACCGACTGTTATCTGTTGTTTTTTCTTCCCTTTGCGTGATATACAGACGGATTACCATCCTTTTCGTTTATTGGTGTACAAGAACCTGTGTGTATTCTCGAATGTTTAACCGAACATTAGGACTGTCAATATAACATTTCCGTTGATACACGAAAATGATCATCTTTATTTTGAACGTTCACGCCTCTAATGTCAGTTAACTATGCAAACATTGTATCTTCCGCTTGTAACTAATTTTACAGTGACCTATAAACCGGTAGTTACAGCAATGTCTCTGGTTTTTCGCTGAAAGTAATGCAGATATGAAATATCCTCCGAGCCCTGCAAAATAGTATGACCTTACGACAATAGTGTGTAAACACTTGTTTGGCTCCCAGAGCACAAATCTCATTATGTCTATCTCATTTTCATGAGAAACGTATTTATTTTTCAAAAGATTTCGCTATGAGGTATTTAAATAAGAATGAAGTTATTTTGTAAGTGGTTGACATTGGAAGGACTCCATGGTTGTCTCCTAAGATATGTAATAAAAACAGCTACCAAACAATAATCTGAAGTAGTTTGTGTTTGACACATGTTATTGTTCCATGTCATTGCCGGTTTCTAGCTTTTATTCATCGTCAGATATCTGCATCACGAGGTTAACTGTTAATCGGACGTCGATTGTTTTACTTGCTATTGTGACATGCCGTGGAAATACACATTCATAAAGAAATGAAAATAAATGAAACTGGTACATTACATAGTGGCTCTTCAGCACGAGAACGTGCAAGGAACGTGTCTTGATAGCCTTTAAGGCTTGAGTTTTTACATGTCCGTCTGCCTCCCTAGAGTAGCATGGGTATCGTATCACAGTGCTACAAGTCTAATTCTTCTGCAGTCAACATAGGTGGAATTTTTCAGCTGAAACAAAATAAAAATATTATTTTAAACGCAACCTGAAGGAGTGATGTAGCTAACAAAAGAAGTTGTAAGAAAACTGGTTAATAAATAAGGGAATTATAACTGTTTGGAAATAATGAGTGACTTATCAGACACCCTGTAGAGAAATGTAAGCTCGAGAATGAAGAACGAGTGACTCCGCAATGAGAGACTATTGACACGAACCGTTAGCGAATGCACAACATATTAGCACAGACATACATCTAAAAGCCTGTAGACTGCGGTCACATTAACTCATGAAATTTTGGGAAATCGTAAATTCTGTGGGAAATATAGTGCCACAACATTTGGCTTTGAATTTGAGGGAAAGAAGGGTGGGAACTTCCTCTGGCAAGATTTAGTCGTTCGTGGTCAATATTAGATCGCAGATCACTTAATGTGTTCAAACACAAAGAACGGTAGGGATAGTCATGGTTACTGTTTTTTAAATGAAACTGATATTATCCTTGATTTTCTGAAGTGCTCCGATGTCATAAACAGCGAGAATCACAGTGAGAAACGTAGAGGGGGCAATAGAAGCAGAACAAAGCATACATCGAAGAAAGTGATGAAAAGTGATATGTAAGGGAACGCATCAAGTGATCTGAGCATTGGACGTGTCCGTCGTCGTCCACCCACCAAATTCTTCCTTGGTCCAATTAAACTGTCGGAAGCCGGTCTTGGAGGGCAACGATTTGATACCAAGAATGAGAAAATTAACGCAAGATATCGGCTATGGAGGTAGACAGTGATAGAGAATTTAAGAGTTGGGTTAAATAAGGCACAAATACATTGCTTTTAGTGGAGACGGAATCCAGCTTAACCTCTGAATAATGGCTTTTCACTCCAGCAATAACTGAATTCTAAAATAGCTACATCAGTTAATACATACAGCGTGATTGTAGTTAAACTTTCACTACTTGATCAGTGGTGTGTAGACTTAAAAACATGGATACCCAGCTGTGTAGAATGATGTGTGGACTGTGCACTGCAGTACTTGCGTTGTTAGTAGTGCTCGTGTCCTGAGCATCACTGTACATTACAGCTGCAGACACTCAGAGTGGGTCTGCCCAAGGTGAAGAGGCTTTACTCGTAAAGCAGTTTTATAAAAACAATAGACCTGCTGCTGTTCGCGAATATCTACGTAGTAAATAAACACGGAAAGACCCTCTTCCCACACAGTACTTTAAGAACGTGAGTCCAGCGTTATTTGGCGATTTGAGAATTTTTCCTGAGAAAGGACGACGGTAAATTGCGCCACAAACTGTTGAAGAGGTTACTGTTGCCACGCCTAAGAATATTGAACGTAATATTCGATCTTCATACAGTGCACTAGCTGTGTCACTACAGCTGAACATTCGACAAGTGCTGCGAAAAATTGTAAAATGGTGTCTCCAATGCGCTTCCAGGCTGTGTCGGATACGGATGACATTTACGTTTGTAAGCTGGAACGTAAACATTGGTCGGAATTGACAAATGTTACCATCTCTTGTGGAAATGAAAACGTGTTCCTTTGAACAGTTTAGTAGTTATTTCTCTTCCGTATGTCCTTTCAGATGTTTCCACAAAGTTTCTTTCTCCTACGTTCACCGTTTTATTTTATTTTTTGGTGAGGTGGTCCCTCTCAAGTAGCGGAAGTTTAATTATAATCACCCTGAACTTAAAAACGTAAAAATAACCTCAAGGGATTGCTATAGAACCATTACTGTTCACAGTTTACACAAATCATGTAACTGAAAACGCCCGAAGTTCCATGACACTGTTTGCCCATGATGCTGCAGTACACAGAGAAGCAGAAGCTGGAAAACGGTAGCGAAATGCATGATGACCTGCAGAGGGTCGACGCTGGATCCAGCGATTGGCTTTTGACCATCAACATGAAAAAAGTAAGGCACTGCGGATAAATACACGGATATCCTCGTAATAGTATGAGTATGAGTTTGCCGAACAATCTCTGGACGCAGTACGGAAGTGGAACGACCACATGAAGCCAGTCTTAGGAAAGGCACATGGCATAGATCGATTAGAGAATCTTCAGGAAGTGTAATCCATCCAGGAAGGAGTTAGCTTACAAAACCCTCGTTCGACCGTTGCTTGAGTATTGTTTGCCAGTTTAAATCACTTACCAGGCGTGACTTGTAGAGGATATAGAGGAGATCCAAAGAAGAGCAGGGTATTTCGTCGCAGATACGTTTAGCACGCTCGAAAGCGTCACGAAAATGCTCATACGACTCCACTGGCAGGCGTGACAGAGAGGCATGATTTACTGTTAAAAATCCAGGGACAAACATTCCCAGATGAGTCAACAAATGTATTGCTTTCCCCTACGTATATCATGCGAAAAGTCTATGATGGTAAGATTAGGGACATTCGAGCTCACACGGAGGCCATCCAGCAACCGTCCTCCCTGTACACCATTCGTGACCCGACCAGGAAAGAGGGGAGCGAAAGTGCAAAGTAGCATCTGTCACACACTCTAAGGTGACTTGCACTGTATAGATGTCGATGCATTACGTAATATCACTTTTGCCTTTTGCATCACTTCACTGTAGCTCTTCATCTACATCTGCATTTACACTCCGCAAGCCACCCAACGGTGTGTGGCGGAGGGCACTTTACGTGCCACTGTCATTACCTCCCTTTCCTGTTCCAGTCGCGTATGTTTCGCGGGAACAACGACTGCCGGAAAGCCTCCGTGCGCGCTCGAATCCCTCTAATTTTACATTCGTGACCTCCTCGGGAGGTACAAGTTGGGGGAAGCAATATATTCGATACCTCATCCAGAAACGCACCCTCTCGAAACCTGGCGAGCAAGCTACACCGCGATGCAGAGCGCCTCTCTTGCAGAGTCTGCCACTTGAGTTTGCTAAACATCTCCGTAACGCTATCACGGTTACCAAATAACTCTGTGACGAAACGCGCCTCTCTTCTTTGGATATTCTCTATTTCCTCAGTGAACCCGACCTGGTACGGATCCCACACTGATGAGCAATACTCAAGTATAGGTCGAACGAGTGTTTTGTAAGCCACCTCCTTTGCTGATCTACTATATTTTCTAAGGACTCTCCCGATTAATCTCAACCTGGCACCCGCCTTACCAACAATTAATTTTATATGATCATTCCACTTCAAATCGTTCCACACACATACTCCCAGACATTTTACAGAAGTAACTGCTACCAGTGTTTGTTCCGCTGTCATATAATCATACAATAAAGGATCCTTCTTTCTATGTATTCGCAATACATTACATTTGTCTATGTTAAGGGTCAGTTGCCACTCTCTGCACCAAGTGCCTATCCGCTGCAGATCATCCTACATTTCGCTGCAATTTTCTAATGCTGCAACTTCTCTGTATACCACAGCATCATCCGCGAAAAGCCGCATGGAACTTCCGACACTAACTGCTAGGTCATTTATATATATTGTGAAGAGCAATGGTCCCATAACACTCCCCTGTGGCACGCCAGTGGTTACTTTAACGTCAGTAGACGTCTCTCCATTGAGAAGAAGATGCTGTGTTCAGTTTGCTAAAAACTCTTCAATCCAGCCACACAGGTGGTCTGATATTCCGTAGGCTCTTACTTTGTTTATCAGGCGACAATGCGGAACTGTATCGAACGCCCCCCGAAAGTCAAGGAAAATGGCATCTACCCGAGAGCCTGTGTCTAATATTTTCTGGATCTCATGAGCAAATAAAGCGAGTTGGGTCTCACACGATCGCTGTTTCCGGAATCCATGTTGATTCTTACAGAGTAGAATCTGGGTTTCCAGAAATGGCATGATACGCGAGCAAATAACATGTTCTAAAATTCTACAACAGATCGATGTCAGAGATATAGGCGTATAGTTTTGCGCATCTGCTCGACGACCCTTCTTGAAAACTGGGACTACCTTCCGTTCCTCTAGAGACTTGCAGTACACGGCTGTTAGAAGGGGGGGGGGGGGGGAGGGACAAGTTCTTTCGCGTACTCTGTGTATCGCGATATTGGTATCCCGTCAGTTTCAGTGGACTTTCCTCTGTTGAGTGATTCCAGCTGCTTTTCTATTCCTTGGACACTTATTTCGAGGTCGGCCATTTTTACGTTCGTGCGAGGATTTTGAGAAGGAACTGCAGTGCGGTCTTCCTCTGTGAAACAGCTTTGGAAAAAGGTGTTTAGTATTTCAGCTCTACGCGTGTCATCCTCTGTTTCAATGCCATCATCATCCCAGAGTGTCTGGATATGCTTTTTCTATCCACTTACTGATTTAACGTAAGACCAGAACTTCCTAGGATTGTTCTTGTGCCATCCAGTAGTGGTAGCGGTAGCGGGAGAGGCAGTAGGGTGGCGAGCACGGAACCAATATAAATTACTCTTGCTGTAACTCTTATTACTTTAATGTGGACTACTATAGTAAATTACTTCCGCAGTAATATATTCTTTCAGTAACTGCTGGAGAGCTCAGGTTCCATCTATTTCTTTACTTGTAACTAAAGTAGTAACGTCTCTTTACTGAAGAAGCAAGTTATTTCTGCACTCTGGTAGCACGTGCATTTCGTTTCCACTCGTAAAATACTGATTTGCGGCAATTTTTATTGCATCAACTTTTGAGAACAATGCCGTGTTAGCGTAGTTTATGCTGTAAAGGTTTATTAAAATTTAAAGAAGTTAAACGCTGTTGTATTAATGATAAGATCGATGAATTATGAAAGCGAAACGTGCTGTTAATGGTTTAATCTATTGTTCTGTCCTTAACCTGCCATCTACAGCTACCACCGTCCATTATTGATGGGTGACACGTGTTAATTTATGCGCCACCGTATACGATATTTTTGCGGGTGGAGATACAAACTAACAGCAACATGGAGATAGCCAAGAACAATGTAAGTGATGAGAAACGTTCAAGAAACATTGCAGAAAGTGATCATAAAAGCCAAATGATTGTTGATATGCTCCCTCAAGTTTTCACGGTGATAATTGGAGCTAACCACAATGACACAATTGAAGATAACGTGATCCGTTCAAGCACCATCGATGATGATAACTACTCTGAAGATGGAAATGCAACTGGTGAAGGTCCAACTTATCCTGTAGTCATTAACGTCGGCTTGCATTCTCTGGTGGCAGCTTGGCATGAAATGTGCCCATGAAAAAAAGCTAAGAACTGAAAAACAGGGCAATACTGAAAAAAAGACGAGCTTAATTTGTTACATGCGCGTTTAATCCTGGAGGAAAGTAGTGCAAAAATATTGTTAAATGAAAGGCAAGACTTCAAATGTGACCCATTTTATTTATATAAACTTTATAGTTCTCTCTCCATCTCTCTCTCATGTTTTTTGCGACTGGGGGATTAACATTTTTATTTTAATTCTTATTTCTATACAGGAAGTAATACAGTAAAGTTGTTTCGATTATTTCTAATAAAAAAAAGATATTTACTTTTATTATTTTGCTAATACAAATAAATATTATAATGTGGTATTTAGAAAAATTAATTGTACTGATGCTGAAATAATGAACAAAACTGTTATGTTATGCGAAAATCAAGCAAATATAGTAAGATTTATAAATATGAAACATATTCATATTCGTTTACAAAACCCAAAATTTTCCGAGCGCATTGTGTAAAAATCCAGATCCTGAAGTTTGCTCCATTTCGATCTTCAACATATAACTTATACGAAACTCAAATCATTGTCGCTATACATCGGAAATGAGTCGCTGCTTTCCATTAAAGCTCAGCTCTCATTCTTGGGATATCTACCTCTTCCTCTCTCTCTCTCTCTCTCTCTCTCTCTCTCTCTCTCTCTCTCTCTCTCTCTCTCTCTCTCCATATATTCTTGCCAGTCCATAGTATTCGATATTTAACACGCAGAAAGCAAAGAGCACGCATTACCAATTGGTTCAAATGGCTCTGAACACTATGGGACTTAACAGCTGAGGTCATCAGTCCCCTAGAACTTAGAACTACTTAAACCTAACTAACCGAAGGACATCACACACATCCATGCCGGAGGCAGGATTAGAACCTGTGACCGTAGCGGTCGCGCGGTTCCAGGCTGAAGCGCCTAGGACCGCTCGGCCACTCTGGCCTGCACACGCATTAGTCTCTAACTTCGCTCAGACTACTGCTTAGGAGAAAATTTTGGTCTTATTTCCTCCTTAAGTTACTTACATAGTTGCGTATTCTTTGATGGTGCTCTCCACCGGATATGGAGTAAATAAATGTACTTCGGGAGTCAACTGCTCCTGTAGTAATTTCCTCCATTAATTCAGTATTCTCATTTGGAAGTCGTCGACTTTCTTTTCCCTTAGTAACTCACTACTTTAGTTTCACTTATTCTAGATTAGTGCTCGCCATATTAAAGGTACCAAAATACGAGCGTATATTCTTTCAGAAAATTAGTGGCATAGCATCATTAGCTGTAGCGTACTCCCGAATCAGAGGCACGTAACCGACCATCTGGTAGGAAAGGCTGTAGTTGCCACGCGTGTCGTGATGCGGATCTTCGGATGGGGCGGATTGCGGTCTGCCAGCTCGCTCTCCCGCTCGGGGATAAGTTGGAGCGGTCGCAAGAACGATTCCCAACTTGGCGCCGCGCGGCGCTGGCAAGTTCTGCAGCCGTGCGGCTTTCGCGGCAACGGCGTCTCCGTCTTAATGGGCGCCTCCCTGCGGACGCCGCAGTGCCCCGTGGCGACGTATGTCTCAGCGGGCGCCAGGTGGTAATGGCGCCGAGGAGATGCGTTAGAACGTCACGTTGCCGTGATGAGTTTTATCTTCATACTTATCGAGATTCTACGGTAGGTGCTAGAAGGAAGTGCAGACATATTGCAGCACTGAAGAGGAGAAAAGGCGTTACTAATAAATGGCTAGCTGTCTTGTGATTGATATCGTACGAACATATATACCAGCTGTAGCACTGCGCAACAAAATTAAACGACAACTTTTTCGAAACCTTATTTTGTCTCCCATTCCGATGCATAAGTTTGATATTTGGTTCAGAGATGTATCTATCAGAAACTTCAACATACACTCGGGCTCGTGGATGCTCTAGCGCTGGGTGGTACTTGCCTGCCTTCAGGCACTAGGGCAGCCGCAAGTCAGAATGTGTGTTGCTGTTTCTGACAAGTACATGTGTAACGTGCTCAGCTAAGGTGTGTGGGTGGCACCGAGGGTACTGCCGAACTACAGAGGAGGGTCTCAGGTTTGCCGTTTCATTCACTCACATCTTATAATGTTGTACACCCCTAAGCTCACGTCATAAAAGAGTGCGAAAGAGGAAAGATGAAGCGCATATAAACCCTTTGTTGCCGGCCGCGGTGGCCGTGCGGTTCTGGCGCTGCAGTCCGGAACCGCGGGACTGCTACGGTCGCAGGTTCGAATCCTGCCTCGGGCATGGGTGTGTGTGATGTCCTTAGGTTAGTTAGGTTTAAGTAGTTCTAAGTTCTAGGGGACTGATGACCGTAGATGTTAAGTCCCATAGTGCTCAGAGCCATTTGAACCATTTGCAGCCAAACCCTTTGTTACTTCGGATCACGTTCATTTCTCGTGACTGGTATTCAACATTCCTTAGTGATTCCATGTTGTTCTTCAGAGCAAAAATTGCGATCGCAATACATTCCAAAGGATTATCTACGCAAGCCACCGTTCGGTGCGCTGTGGAGGGTACCTTGTACCACTGCTTGTCATTTCTCCCCCTGTTCCACTCACAAATATATGAGAGAAAAACAACTGTCTGTACGCCTCCGTATGATTCCTAATTTCTCGTATCTTCTCTTCGTGGTCCTTACGCGCCATGTATGTTGGTGGCAGTAGAGTCGTTCGGCAGTCAGCCTCAAATGCCGTTTCTTTAAATTTTCGCAATAGCGTTTCTCGAAAAGAAAGTCGCCTTCCGTCCAAGGATTCACATTTGAGTTCACGAAGCATCTCCATAACACTTACGTTTTGTTCGAACCTACCAGTAAGAAATCTAGCATCCCGGCTCTGAATTACTTCGATGTCTCAATTCAGTACGACCTCGTACGGATCCCAGATACTCGAGCAGTAGTCAAGAACATGTCGCACCAGCGTCCTATATGTGGTCTCTACAGCTAAACCACTCTTTCCTAAACTTTCCCAATAAACCTTATAGGTTTGTTCTTCCTATTCGTCCGCATTGGCTTATATTTTTACATATTTAAGGCTACCTGCCACTCATAGCACCAACTAGAAATTTTGTCGAAGTCGTCTTGTATCTTCCTACAGTCACTCAATTTCGACTAGTGTCCATGCGGCTTTCCGCGGATGATGCTGTAGCATACAGAGAAGTTGCAGCATTAGAAAATTGCAGGGAAATGCTGGAAGATCTGCAGCGGATTGGCACTTGGTGCAGGGAATGGCAACTGACCCTTAACAGACTAATGTAATGTATCGCGAATACATAGAATGAAGGATCCTTTATTGCATGATTATATGATAGCGGAACAAACACTGGTAGCAGTTGCTTGTGTAAAATATCTGGGGGTATGCGTACGGAACGATTTGAAGTGGAATGATCATATAAAATTAATTGTTGGTAAGGCGGGTACCAGGTTGAGATTCATTGGGAGAATCCTTGGAAAATGTAGTCCATCAACGAAGGAGGTGTCTTACAAAACACTCGTTCGACCTATACTTGAGTATTGCTCGTGAGTGTGGGATCCGTACCAGGTCGGGTTGACGGAGGAGATAGAGAAGATCCAAAGAAGAGCGGCGCGTTTCGTCACAGGGTTATTTGGTAAGCGTGATAGCGTTACAGAGATGTTTAGCAAACTCAAGTGGCAGACTCTGCAAGAGATGCGCTCTGCATCGCGGTGTATGTTGCTGTCCAGGTTTCGAGAGGGTGCGTTTCTGGATGAGGTATCGAATATATTGCTTCCCCCTACTTACAACTCCCGAGGAGATCGCGAATGTAAAATTCGAGAGACTCTAGCGCGCATGGAGGCTTTCCGGCAGTCGTTGTTCCCGCGAACCATACGCGACTGGAACAGGTAAGGAAGGTAATGACACTGGCACGTAAAGTGCCCTCCACCACACACCGTTGGGTGGCTTGCGGAGTATAAATGTAGATGTTTAAAATCTTGTGATAGATGTAGACACCCTACCGTACGCCATGGCATCATCAGCAAACAACCGCAGATTGCTTCCCATCCTTTCATGCAAATCATTTATGTGTATAGAAGACAACAGCGGTCCTATCATTTCCCTGAGTCACTACTGACGATACCCTTATCTCTCATGAACACTCGCCGTCGAGGGCAACATACTGGGTTCTTCTATTTAAGCAGTCTTCGAGGCACTCCCATATCTGTGAACTAATTCCACATGCTCGTACCTTCGTTAATAGTCTGCAATGGGGCACTGTGTCAAATGCTTTCGGGAAATCTAGAAATATGGAATCTGCCCATTGCCCTTCATCCATGGTTCTAGGTGTGATGTGAGAAAAGGCAAGCTGAGTTTCGAACAAGCAATGCTCTCTAAAACCATGCTGATTCGTGGACGTAGGTTTGTTAGCCCCAAGAAAGTTTATTATTTTCGAACTCAGAATATGTTCAAGGATTCTGCAGCAAACAGAACTTAGGGATATTAGTCTGTCATTTTCCGGGTCCGTTCTTTTATCTTTCTTATAGACTGGAGTCACCTGTGCTTTTTCCAGTAGCTCGGCAGTTGGTGCTGGCAGGGAGATTCACGATAAATGCAGGCTCGATAAGGGGCCAACGATAGAATGCTCTTTGTACCTTCTTCTTGTTCAGTCCGGTTGCAGCACGTCGATGTCCTTATAATATGGCTGAAATGCACACGAGGTGGCAGCAGTGTCAATCGTGAAGAACTTGGTCCTGTTGCTAATCACATTGTGAACTATCGTTTTCGACACCAAAACGTGTTTCAATCAACGCCCCAAGGGAAGGCGTGGTTTCATTGATGACCTTTATGCTACCTCATGAGGCGTCTTCGTGTTGATTCAGAGCGGAATGTGTGTGAAATGTTTTTCTCAGCCACGCATAACGAAACCGCGTGATTACTAAGCTCATGGTGAGGGCTCTGACCTCCATCGTTGAGGCGTCAAAACAAGGGATGAAATGTGGGTAAGAGTGGCTGTGACGTTCTTTCCATCGTGCGACACGGTCGCCGTGGCATTGGGAAAAGTTACAGTGTGGTGCCAATGTGGCATCATTAATCCACTTATAGCACACATGAACTTCTGAGCTGTGACTCTTCTTCTTTCGTATGTGTCAACACTTTGCTGTTTGAAGCGTCACTGGGCGCGAGGCTGACGTCGCAGGCCGCCACCCTATTGTACCAGTACAGAAAAGAGTGTAGGAACTTTTCAGCCAAATTTCAAACTTAATTTAACTTACGAGTCGGAATAGGAGAGAATTACGGAGTTTCAAAAACTGATCCTTTAATTTTTTGCGTAGTGTATTTTTTATTAGAGTGAACATGCAATGTCGGTTTTGGATAAAATTACACCTTTCATCGTCGGATTATGTACATGCATGTACAGGGGAAAACACATGAGGTCGTCATGCTCGTCCCCTCTCCTAAGTCTCACAGTCTTTCGAAACCACACCCTTCTTCACTCCTTATCCATCTCTCCTCCCATCCTGTCTCACCTTTCCCCCTTCTCAAATCCCCACTCACTTCTTGAAGACAGGACAATAAGAGAATTTCTACGCCAATTGCGTTAAACGTAGTTAGCTCTTAGAATACAAGCACCATCGTTAAAAAACGTATCTTCGGTTATGACCTCGGTTCTCCTGAAGTCCAATGATTTATAATACTTGTAACACGTGATAATGGAGCAAGGCTGAAATCTAGATTGTGAAATAAAATCTGTTGTACACTCAAACGGCGGTTATATCTTTCAGACACTTTCATATGAGTTTGGTCCATACAGAAGTAAAATCATTCTTTCATGGGTCATCAAGATTTTCAAATGTTCAGTTGGTAGCATACGTTCATAAAAATAAATAAAATGAAATAAATGGATTTGTTAGTCTCTTTTTTGGGTTCTGTACTTCAGTCGGTAGGAACTGAACCCTTGCGGGTCATCTTTGTTATCAGTGTGTCTGCCGGTCGGACTGTTTAGTCCCCTTTTTCTCAGGAAGGAATTAGTGTATCAAATTGAGGTTTATCTCACATACGAAGGCCTACGGTCCCTTGGCGATGTAAAAAACTGGATCTTCTAAGAGAGTGCCATGAAAAGATAGGCCATTTATGTCCCGTATTTTGAGAATCGCAGACGTACTCACAAAGGACTGTAGCGTACTTCCCGTTGACGTAGAATCATTAAATGTGGCAAGAAGCAAGGTTTTACGGTACAAACAAAAAGGAAAAATCTGAAAGTTCCTAATATATAATAATACCACAAAGAAATATTTTGTTATTTTCTTATCCTTCTGGCTGTCTATCCATCTGTGAAAACCCTTCTTAAAAATAGGTAGAAGCATCAAATTTATGTACCACACTACGTTCTATGGTGTCTTAGCAGTGTGAACAATTTAAGGTTCTCAGTGAGTGCATGCAAAAGATACGGCCTTGTATGTTACATATGCTGACACTCCCAAATACATTCATAAAACCTGTTGGGCGCTTCCACTTGACCCACAATCAGTGTAATGTTTCAAGACGCATGGTTTCACAATACAATTAAGTCGAAAAAAATTCTAAAATCGTCTCTGAATTGATCTCGAAAGTCTTCAAGTTACCGGACCGATATCTTGCCAGTATCGACATAGATAACGCGCAAAAATCGTTGAATTTTTTTATTCCCGGTATGGATGAAATAACTGTATACATAATTAAATTTGTTCGGAAACATCGCTGTGCAAGTCCTGCTCCCACTCACCGGTTTGGGTCATCAGTCTTCTGACTGGTGTGGTGCGGCCCGCCGCGAATGCTGCGCCAAACTTTTCATCTAAGTGTAGCACTTGCACCTTACGTCCTTAATTATTTGTAGGATATATTCCAATCTTCCTCTTCTATAGTTTTTATCCCTCAAGTAGAATGGAAGCTATCGCATTGTGTCCAAACACTTCCTGTTATCCTTTCCCTTCTTGTCGTCAATGTTGTCCATGTGCTCCTCTCTTCACCGACTTTCGGGAAAACCACCTCATTCCTTATCTTATGCATCCACATTATTTCCTACATCCTTCTGTAGCACCACGTCTCCATCGCTTCAACTCTCTTCTTTTCTAGTTTCCCCACAGACAATGATTCACTTCCACAGAATTCTGTGGTCCAATCGTACACCTCTAAACTATGTATTCCATATGGGTTAACGGACTACACATGATGAACGGTAAATTGTCATTTTTCAAGACGGACCTCAAGGCATTGTCATTGTCGCATAATGTTGTAGAATTTTGGAACACGTATTATGTTCGAGTATAATGACTTTTCTGGAGACTAGAAATCTACTCTGTATGCATCAGCATGGGTTTCGAAAAAGACGATCGTGTGACACCCAGCTCGCGCTATTCGTCCACGAGACTCAGAGGGCCATAGACACGGATTCCCAGGTAGATGCCGTGTTTCTTGACTTCCGCAAGGCGTTCGATACAGTTCCCGACAGTCGTTTAATGAACAAAGTATGAGCATATGGACTATCAGACCAATTGTGTGATTGGATTGAAGAGTTCCTAGATAACAGAACGCAGAATGGAGGGAAGTCTTCCGAAGTAAGAGTGATTTCAGGTGTGCCGCAGGGGAATGTCGTAGGACCGTTGCTATTCACAATATATATAAATGACCTTGTGGATAACATAGGAAGTTCACTGAGGCTTTTTGCGGATGATGCTGTAGTATATCGAGAGGTTGTAACAATGGAAAGTTGTACTGAAATGCAGGAGGATCTGCAGCGAATTGACGCATGGTGCAGAGAATCGCAATTGAATCCAAATGTAGACGAGTGTAATGTGCTGCGAATACATAGAAAGAAAGATCCCTTATCATTTAGCTACAGTATAGCAGGTTAGCAACTGGAAGCAGTTAATTCCATAAATTAACTGGGAGTACGCATTAGGAGTGATTCAAAATGGAATGATCATATAAAGTTGATTGTCGGTAAATCAGATGCCAGACTGATATTCTTTGGAAGAATCCTAAGGAAATGCAATCCGAAAACAAAGGAAGTAGGTTACAGTACGCTTGTTCGCCCACTGCTTGAATACTGCTCAGCAGTGTGGTATCCATACCGGATAGGGATGATAGAGGAGATAGAGAAGATCCAACGGAGAGCAGCGCGCTTAGTTACAGGATCATTTAGTAATCGCGAAAGCGTTACGGAGATGACAGATTAACTCCAGTGGAAGACTCTGCAGGGGAGAGTTTCGAGAACATAGCTTCACCGAGGAGTCAAGCAGTATATTGCTCCCTTCTACTATATCTTGCGAAGAGGCCATGAGGATAAAATCAGAGAGATTAGAGCCCACACAGAGGCATACCGACGATTCTTCTTTCCACGAACAATACGAGACTGGAATAGAAGGGAGAATCGATAGAGGTACTCAAGGTACCCTGCGCCACACACCGTCAGGTGGCTTGCGGAGTATGGATGTAGATGTAGTAGATGTAGATGTTGCTTGATAGTTTGAGAAACGTTCAGATCAGGCGATGGATTGGTATTCTGCATTGTTTCAGGAAAGATAACTAGAACGCCACACCCCACAGTACATCGTATTACATTAGTTTTTGGCTTCAAACTTAATTTCAGAATGCAGATTGATCACCGTGGCGGTTTTGGAGCGATATTTTCTTCCGTGAATTAACAGTTTTGATCTGCCAGGAAGCTTCATATCAGAGCACACTCCGCTGCAGAGTGAATATGTAATTCTGGTAACTATAAATCATTTCCGGTACGTGAAATCTTTCACTGAGTACTGGCTGTTTCTGTCAGCATAGTAGACGAAGTACATCTATGGTCACTGAAAAAGGCAAAACCGATATAATTAACTGAATTTTTTTCATTATGAGCAACATTTTCGACAAGATGCTGTATGTTTCCAAATATTTTAGCGATTAAAAATGTTTATATCGTGCTGTGTTATATCCACTTGACTTCTTGGGCATGAGGTCAGCGTAAAATCAATATGTTCTACTAAAAAAGGTTAAGACCGGAAGACGACAGCTAAGACTGTTGGAACCGGCTGTCTTGCATAAAAAATATTTTGTACGATCTTGGCTTTTGAATGGTTTTTAGCAATTAAAACAGGTTGCCCTTCAGTTCTCGGAGTTGTATCTTGTACGCTATTTAAACTGGATTTCAACTGATTAGTGTGTGTCCAGCATATGTAAACAGATGTGCTATTGTGTACCGTATTTGTATCATGTAATAAGCAAAAAAATGGCTCAAATGGCTCTGAGCACTATGGGACTTAAAATCGACGGTCATCAGTCCCGTAGAACTTAGAACTACTTAAACCTAACTAACCTAAGGACAGCACACAACACCCAGCCATCAGGAGGCAGAGAAAATCCCTGACCCCGCCGGGAATCGAACCTGGGAACCCGGGCGTGGGAAGCTAGAACGCTACCGCATGACCACGAGATGCGGGCTGTAACAAGCACCTACCAGCAATATGTATATGCCTTCGGGGCAAGACGCTGTGTGTTTTTAAATATTTTAGCGATGCCAAACTTCTGTAGTGCTGAGTTTTATCCACTTGACATCCTGTGCACGAGGACAGCGTAAAATGAACGTGTTCAACCACAAAAAAAATTTTAAGACCTCAAGGTGACAGCCAAGACTGCTGAAACCGGTTGTCTTGAATAAAGAAAATATTTTGTGCTATCTTGGCTTTTGAATGGTTTTTAACAAGATATAAGTAACGACATCTGATATAGAGACGCGCACACAAAATCTGCTGTAGTGACTATTTTCGAAAACCATCAATACTGAGAACATTTCGAAGTGGCCTGGTAATTTTAAGTACCATCAAACAAAGCAAACCTTAATATATCAGCTGCGGAACAGGGCAGAGAGGTAGTTTTGATAGCTAACATTTCAAGACAAATTAACAAAAAATGTAAATAATGGAGTTGCAAAAACCCACTGACCAAAAACTTAAGTAGCTCATTATAGAATTCATTAGTTAAGGTATCTCGAACTGAGATAGTCACCGCTGAAATTGACATGTGAACTGCCAATATCCGGTAACGCATCAGCACTTGCAAAACTAAGACGACGCAGAGTTGCGTCATGATCCCCCAGTGTCGTGATAGGCTCTGTCGACCGACTTTAGTGGTTGGTAGGTAGTGAAGTATCAATGTTAAAACTGCTAGACTGATACTAAATATATTTCCAGATTTTCAACGATTCCGTGTTCATCCAGTACTTACTTCATTAGAGTCACAGCCAATCTAATCAGTCAGTACAAACAATCGAATTAACTAAAGTGTAATGGAACGTGAGATCATTTGTCATAATATTCACCGGAACACTGGAATAGTTGACAAAACTAGACACTTGGAAACATATATTATACTTCTGCATGATCGGCATTTTCGAAATAAAAGCCTCTTGCTATTTTCTCTTGTAAATTTTCAGGCAATGAATCAAAACCTATTCAGATTCTGCATCCCATACAATTATATGACACGAAACCCTGTTCCGAGGGGAAATTTCTCTGCCCTAGTACGTACGTAAGACATTTGTTTACTCTCCGCCTGTGGTGGTATTTTTCCATTCGAGCGATGAGAAATGAATTTGTCGGCTAATATGAAGCTAATTTTGTTTCACTATTGACAGCGTTTCCATGGGAGCAGCGAGGTTTGTTGACTGAAAGTAGATTCAGCCTCGGTATCAGAGCACTGAATCGCAGAAATGGTGAAAATTAAACACATATTGCATTAAAGAGTCTCGTTGCTATTTATTTTTTGGTTTGAATTATTCATCCAACTGATCGAGAACAGTCCATATTATAACATGGAACGAAATCGATAGTCCAGTTTCCTCCTATTTTACGTCGACTGAATTAGCGACAGAATAACTCGTCAGAAATGCCATATCTGGTATTACAGCCGTTCGACGCTGGAACATTACCGGCAAAATTACGTTCTGTCTTTCCCTAGTCGAAGTCGAGAAAGTATAAAAGAGCTAATGCGTTATCATCCCCCTCGCCACCAACCCCCCCCCCCCCAACTCTGCGCTGTGTAATATTATTCAGCAGATTATCTTCTGTTTTTCTCAGAATCTCTTCGGCTACTGATAAAAAATGTCGAATTCTTCCTTTATCTGTAGCTTACTACTGTCTGTCGTCGCTTTACTTGATGTTGAATACCAGTCGTGTATTAAAGTAATGCCTTGGTTAATGTCACTCTCCACACGAACTTACAAACTAGGACTTGGTGCAGAATTGCCAATTTAAATAGAAAAAAAACAACACTTCTACGTTCGAGAATATTTGAAGTGTACTAAAAGTATACCGAAAAACTCGCTGAAAATGATGTGTAATGCCAGTATAAAAAATAAGAAGGTACTTTGCAAAATCGGCGACGAACAAAATTTGTGGGAAATGCTAACCAGAAGAAAGTGGCAAAAGTGAGTTGTAATGCCGATGGACCGCAGGGTGAACACTACAAAATGCACCCGACAGTAGTGAGGATATATGAAGGCGTTCACACTTGACACTACAGTACTACTGGGACGGCTGAGGGCAGAGACGGCAGCGGCGACAGCCTTACAACACGCATTAACTGCCAGAAAGGTAGCCAAGCCGCAGGCTTCCAACTTCAGCGCTCTGTGGCGTAGATGGATGGCTTATCCGAACATGGGCTTCTGTCCACACTTTCTTCCTTAAGACGCCCTCTACAACCCTCGAAGTTTGTCGGTATATTTTTGGTATACCTGGTGTATTCTCACGACGTAGAGTTGTTGTTTCTTTTTTTTTCTTTAAATTGTCCGCTCTGCACTAAATCCTGGTTCATAAGTTCGTATGCAGACACCTATAATAGCCCATGACATTCTACTACATTACTGAGAATCAAAATCAACTAAAGCGTCGATATACAGTAGTACTTTACACATAAACGAAAAATTTGACATTTTTCATGAGTAGCTGATGAGATTCTGGCTTCATAAACACAAACGACAATGTGCTAAAGCGCAGCGCAGGGTTGAGTGTGACACAAACCATATGGCCAGCCTGGAAACACGTTGCGGAGTATGCATTGCCATCCGCGATAGTCACACACCCTATTAAGAATCATGTCCAGCCTCTTAGATGTGCAGGGGACCGTCATCAATCGCTGTGTGTTGACTGTAATTATTGTCTTTGAATAAAAGTGTCATTTCTGTTCGACTCGTTACGTATTTATCTCAGTTACCATCTGCATTATAATGTAGCGGTTCCTTACAGATATCGTCCAAATTTTACTTGGAAATAACACGTCTTGCGAAAGTTACTTTCGTCCTTAAGTTTTACACATCAGAGCAGTTTACAATGCTGACTAGAAAATTTGTAAGCAAAGGAATTAAAGAGTTATTAAAACACGGAAAAAATATGATTAGTCTGAACGGGAGGATTTGCAGAGGCACACAATGAAACATTTTGTCCCTGAAAATTGAACTCTCCTACACAACCTTCAAATATTTGTTCTTTACAGTGTTTATTATATGAACTTTTTTGAATTAAATATTTTGCGTAAGTGGTCAGTGCACCATTCTGCATCGAGCCTTTCTAGATGCAAGAGAAGATGGGTCTGTATATATATATATATATATATATATATATATATATATATATATATATATATATATATATATATATATATATATAAAATTTTTTATATTGTCTTTTCTGTCAATCCACTCATGTAATTCATTAATTTTAGAAAAACGTCTGTCTGTCTCTAATTTGATTGTCTGGTCAATTGTCTTTGTCATGGTTACTAAATCTGTCTCTACTTGTGTGACACGCTTCGTGAGGTCATCATGAGCAGTGACGCATTTTTCTACTTTTGTCGACACGGTGTCACACGTGCTACTTAACTGTTTGATATTGGTTTCAAGAACATTGATTTTGGTTTCATTGTGTTTTGCTAAAACTGTTAGTTTTGAAAAGTTCGTGTCCATTTCATCGATCCTTTTGTTTAAGTCAGGACCAATTTCGGTTAATTTAGCGTCATTACCGTCAAGTATTTTGTTTATTTCCTGAAAATTTTTCGTAAACTGTTTGTCATCGTTCTGTAAACTTGTATTCTCTGCTGAAATTGTTGCATGACTCTATTGATAAATAGTGAGAAATTTACTGTTATAACATTATCTGCCCCCGGTAAATCGTGAAAATTTACTGCTTGTGATTCAGTTTCCATATCTTGCGACTCTGTGTTACTGTCTGTTGCTACGGCTAGATTAATTAGGTTCTGTATTTCATTTACTGTTTCGCTTGTTTGAGGATTAGTGTTTTGAGCAAGCGTAATTTGATTCTGTCCTCCTTCATTGGATACGGAACTTGCAGTAGGCGAACTGTTTATGTTATCCATTCTATTTGCCATACTACGAGTCGTGACTATATCAATAGCAAAAAGTAATAAAAAATTTTTTAAATCAGTAAAGTAAATGCGAGATAAATTTTTAAACTCGTCTCTACAGCAAATGAGTATCTACAATGTTTAGCTTGTATGTAACTGTTATTCAAACAATGCATACAGTTGATCTATTATTGACGATGTATCTACACGCCATGTTGTCTCTACTAAGCTGTGTATCGGCCATATTGCAATAATTACTGTCGTACTTTGAAAATCTGAATAAAATTTTGAAAAAAAAGATCACTCTCAGTAGAAAAAATCACTTCTTTTTTTTTAAAAAAAACTTTTGCAAAATTTCACTATATATCGCGAGTTAATGAAAGATTGCGCCAGAGTCAAATGCGATAGATATGATAAGTCTGTCCCACCTTCCCTGTTGTGGTGATTGTTGTCACAGTCTGACCAGATTTTCCATTATGCTTTCTGGATTTAATGTTCTTTCCATTCGTTCTTGGTGATTTCTCAGAGTAATGTTTGCGATGAAACATGAAAAAAAAAAAATTATTAGCTCTCAAATAACGTCCTGGTCAACGTGATTATTTGTATTATTATTATTTTTTTTTTATAATTTTTGTTGAACTGAATTGACATGGATGGAAATATTTAAAAAATCTGTGAATATATTTAAACCATGGTAAGATGGCATCGGACATATACTTTGAAAATTTCGTCGCCGTAAGAAGGCGGTTCGTGGGCCACGTTATTTCTGAGCTAGAATGAGATAAATACTGAAAATACAGTTTACATATAATGTTGAAATTTTAGGATCATTGATTAAACAAATAATGAAATCACAATAGCGTTAATCATAACTATAATTACTGAAGTGCACTATGCCACTTACATTGGGAATACAATAATAATCACTAGTGAAAAAAAAATGGCTGGGACTTAACATCTGTGGTCATCAGTCCCCTAGAACTTAGAACTACTTAAACCTAACTAACCTAAGGACATCACACACATCCATGCCCGAGACAGGATTCGAACATGCGACCGTAGCAGTCGCGCGGTTCCGGTTGCGCGCCTAGAACCGCTAGACCACCGCGGCCGGCTAATCACTAGTGATATGTTGATTACCCACACGTCGGTATCTCGTCCGTGCGCAGTGGAAATTTCCTTATATAATTACTAGTATGCGCGAGTATGCGCCCTGCAGTACGCAGTGACTTTTTATAAAATTAAAGAGTTTAAACTAGAGCGGCCAGTCTAACGCGCGAGGCTCTCCCTCGACTCCATTCCAGAACAGATAAGAGAAGAAGTAATTAACAAAAGACTAGACATCGTTTCTGTGTCTCACCAGCGATCACATGCGACCGCGCACAAGATAACTTGCATTGGCTTTCATGCTTTATTAAATAGGGTTATCTGATTTAAAAAAATAGATTTACATGCTATGGCTAAAAATGTGCCTTTTTAAGATCCCGTCACAGAAAGCCTTAGTATTACCTCACTTTGTAAATTATGCTCTGAGATACAAATACTTTTCAAGTCAGGATCTATTAATATTCCGTCTTCTTTTCATTTAATTAGCCTACATATTGATGAAATAATTATACTATCTGTTCTGATCGGCGTAACACATTCACTGTACTAACTTCGAGCATTAATGTGTGTGAATTCCTAAGGGACCAAACTGCTGAGATCATCGGTCCCTAGGCTTACACACTACTTAAACTAACTTACATTAAGAGCAACACACTTATTATGCCCAAGGGAGGACTCGAACCTCCGGCGGGAGGAGCCGCGCAATCCATGGCATGGCGCCTCTAACCTCGCAGCCAGCTCACGAGGCTCGAGCATTAAAGGAACATTCCTGAAACAAGGATACCTCCTATGCTACTTTACCCTAAAATAAGTTCTAGCCGTACCACACATTAAATGGTTCAAATGGCTCTGAGCACTATGCGACTTAACTACTGAGGTCATCAGTCGCCTAGAACTTAGAACTAAATAAACATAACTAACCTAAGGACATCACACACATCCATGCCCGAGGCAGGATTCGAACCTGCGACCGTAGCGATCGCTCGGCTCCAGACTTTAGCGCCTAGAACCGCACGGCCACTCCGGCCGACACCACCTATTACCGTAAGAATTTGACCAAGAGTTAGATCTGATTCACGTACAATACTTTCACTTAAAAGCTTAGCCAATCATCCCTTCCCACACCTATTAAGGTGTAGGCTGTGTCAGGCATAATGGGACCTATGGATACTCTCTGTTAATACAACCAACACGAAAGAAAGTTAGGGGAAAAATTGTCTAGCTACAAATTGTTGTACAGTGATAGTAGGGAGTGTCATGAACAACATACTAAAAATTTTGACTGTAGCAGTGTGTGTGTTGGGGTTGCGGTGTCGTGAGCTTAAAAGACACTTTTTTATTTTTATTCTCTTAAATTACTCGAAAACCTGGCTCCTAGCAAAAAAGTTTCCAGTGAAAAATTAAATAATCTATTCTATTTTTATCTGGAACTAATAGTTTCCGCATTGCAGGAAATCGAATATTATTAAAAATAACCGTCAGAGTTGGTGGTCCAGATTGCTGTACACACGGGTGCCTCTGATACCCAGTAGCACATCCTCTTGCATTGCTGCATGCCTGTATTCGTCGTGGTATACTGTCCACAAGTTCATCAAGGCACTGTTGGTCCGGATTGTCCCACTCCTCAACGGCGATTCAGCGCATGTCGCTCAAAGTGGTTGGTGGGTCACGTCGTCCATAAACAGCCCTTTTCAATCTATCCAAGGCATGTTCGATAGGGTTCATGTCTGGAGAACTTGCTGGCCACTCTAGTCGAGCGATGTCGTTATCCTGAAGGAAGTCATTCACAATATGTGCACAATGGGGGCGCGAATTGTCGTCCTTGAAGACGAATGCCTTACCAATATGCTGCCGATATGGTTGCACTATCGGTGAGAGGTTGGCATCCACGTATCGTACAGCCGTTACGGCGGCTTCCACGACAACCAGCGGCGTACGTTGTCCCCACATAATGCCACCCCAAACAGCAGGTAACCTCCACCTTGCTGCACTCGCTGAACAATGTATGTAAGCCGTTCAGCCAGACCAGGTTGACTCCAAACACGTCTCCGGTGATTGTCTGGTTGAATGCATATGCAACACTCATCAGTGAAGAGAACGTGATGCCAATCCCAAGCGGTTCATTCGGCATGTTGTTGGTCCCATCTGTACCACGCTGCCTGGTGTCGTTGTTGCAAAGATGGACCTCGCCATGGACGTCGGGAGTGAAGTTGCGCATCATACAGACTGCTGCGCACAGTTTGAGTCGTAACACGACGTCCTGTGGCTGTACGAAAAGCAGTCCTCAACATGGTGACGTTGCTGACTGGGTACCTCCGAACCACAATCCGTAGGCAGCGGTCATCCACTGCAGTAGTAGCCCTTGGGTGGCCTTAGCGAGAAAAGTCATCGACAGTTCCTATCCCTGTGCATCTCCTCCATGTTCGAAAACATCACTTTGGTTCACTCCGAGACGCCTGGACACTTCCCTTGTTGAGAGCCCTTCCTGGCACAAAGTAACAATGCGTACGCAATCAACCCCGGTATTGACCTTCTAACCATGGTTGAACTACACAGGAGCAGTGTATCTCCTTCCTGGTAGAATGACTGGAACTGATCGGCTGTCGGACCACCTCCGTTTCATAGGCGCTGCTCAGGCATGGTTGTTCACATCTTTGCGCGGGTTTAGTTACATCTCTGAACAGTCATAGGGACTGTGTCTGTGATGCAATATCCACAGTCAGTCTCTATCTTCAGGAGTTCTGGGAACCGGGGTGATGCAAAACTTTTTTGACGTGTGTATTAAACGCCCCTCGTAGTGCTTGATTGTACAACAGATGCAAAGAATGCTTTTATGATGTCTCCTCTGTTACGTTTTTCACCAGTGTGGCCAGTGTGGCCGAGCGGTTCTAGGCACTGCAGTCTGGAACCGCGCGAACGCTACGGTCGCAGGTTCGAATCCTGCTTCGGGCATGGATGTGTGTGATGTCCTTAGGTTAGTTAGGTTTCAGTAGTTCTAAGTTCTAGGGGACTGATAACCTCAGAAGTTAAGTCCCGTAGTGCTCAGAGCCATTTGAACCATTTGTTACGTTTTTCTTTGTATATTTTATTTATGTAGGTAGAACATTTTATGAACGATATTTTTTTCTGTCTATTTTAGAACTGAACAAGGTTGCTAGCATAAGTGAAACAGGCTGCATCACTTATTGCATTTGTGATTTAGACTTCTGAAAAGATTATAATGATAATGAAGATCACTGTTCCTCATTCTTGACCATGTCAAACCTTAGAAAATTTGAACTAAGCTTTCTTTTCCCGTATTTCTTCTAATTTGAGAGTCAAGCTTATAATGACACTTCTACTGTCAAGGATTAGCTGAAGCTTTGTACTATTTCAAACCCCACTAATGATAAGCGTTTCTTGAATGATAGTTAGTTGCTGTTTAATTCAGCGATTCAGTCTTTTTTGTATTGATGAAACCAGTCACAAATCTGTCGCACCTAACGATTTCTATCTTTATATTATGTAATCAACGTAGTTTGACATAATCTTCTCAATTTAATAATACTGTCCCTCTCATACACGAGGGGGAAGCACGATTTCCATATCTCGTTATCGGCTGTTGCCTGATTTTCTAAATCGCTCGACTGGAAATTTTAATTAGTTATTCCTTTTATTTATAGTGGATGGATCATCTTATGACAGAAGTGGTACATTAAGTTTGAAGAAAAATTTAGAAAGAGATACAGATACGCCAAATGTCGTATAGAAAATGCTGGAAATGCCACGTCCCAACAAAAAGGAACTTTTCCATAAAATAGCCGCAGCACAGCAGTACTAAAAGCAATGCTGTGAAGAGTCAGTTAATCGAGACTGACAGGCGAAGCAAATACAATCACACGGGAGTTGTAACGGTTTGCGGAAGTAATATGACTGCTGTTTGCGAAGAGCGATTAACTCTTCCACCTGCAGCTCTGATGTTTGAGTTCCCTACTCTTGTGGCTATTTGAGAGCAGCAATTACAGCCACGAAGCCGGAATAACTGGTTAGTGTTTGGATGTTACAAATGGAACGCCCAGGAGGACATGAAATGCTGTTTATACAGCACATAGTTTGATTTGAAAAGCCGGTGGCCAATTAAACACTAGCGATGGCGGTAAGCCGTAAAATAAAAGGGAATATGAATCCATTTACTGACGTCTCTCGTTCAAAATGTGTAAAAACTTTCTGCTGTGTAATCTTTTTGTGAGGATAACCTAACTACAGTGATTTTGAACGGTGTTGTTGTAGTGCTACCATTAAAATTCGAGGAAGACGGAGACTGAAATCCTATGTTGACACCTAGTTTACTCCTCTCTTGTGATGTATCGAGGCCACATTCCAGTCCAGTGGTGGCATTTAACTGCTGTCAAGATTTTCACGTAACCTCAGTACATAAAATATCAATAAAGATTTTGGATTTCTGATACCAACATTGGATGATTGCCAAGTACTCAAGAAATATGGTATGTTTTGGCTTGTTTGTGTTCAATGTCTTCAAATGGTTCAGATGACTCTGAACACTATGGGACTTAACATCTGAGGTCATCAGTCCCCTAGAAATTTAGAACTACTTAAACCTAACTAGCCTAAGGACAGCACACACATCCATGCCCGAGGCAAGATTCGAACCTGCGACCGTAGCGGTCGCACGGTTCCAGGCTGAAGCGCCTAGAACCACTTGGCCACCCTGGCCGGCTCAACGTCTTCCAACGAAGAATCTTCCTCGCATCACGTTGTCAATCTGCGTCACCTCGCATTTGTTTAATAACTTATTTTATTGAGAAGAGCTAGAGAAAATTTGATAATTTACATCTGCTCTGATTGTGTGAACATAGGAGATGGGACTAAATTGGTGAAAAAGCCTTCTTGTAAGTCACGTCCCTTGGAGAAGAACTGATGTACCGTTTGGTTTACATGTATTGCCACAAGCAGATAATAGCAACAGACACTTTCGAGACGACATCCCAATCTAGGAAGAAGGCAACTGCATTTGTTATCTAAGAGCTGAAGAATTTTCCCTTGGACCAGGTAAAAAGGAGGAGAGATGACTAGTGTTAATTTTCCATCTACATAACGATTATTAACGAATGAAAACAGCCTCGTATAGCCCAAACATAAGGCAGGAAAAGTGGAGGTTGGGAGCGGTGAATTATCATTAAAACTATGCCGACATTCGCGTGAAGTGATTTAGGGAGGCTCTGTGAATCTTAAATCTGGTTGACACGAGGAAAATTTGAAACTTTATACACCTCAATACGAATGCACTGAATCAACCGTTCAGAGGTTGTTAGAGATTCATTGTTTTGTTTCATGCACTGTATACACAGTGAACAGACTAAGGCTTTGTAATCATGATAACGCAGTCATTGAAATGTCAAGGAAATGGCAGTTTCAGTGTGCTCGTACCTTTCTGACAAAGACGACTGGCTCAGTAGTCTGCAGAGAGAAAGGTGAAAAACAAAATGCAACAAGATTTAGAAAAGATATCCGTATGGTGCGAAAATTGGCAATTGACCCTAAATAAGGAAAAGTGTGAGGTCATCCATATGAGTGCCAGAAGGGATCCTTTAAAGTTAGGTTACACGATAAATAAGTCAAATCTAAAGGCAGTAAATCCAACTAAATACCTGGGAATTACAATCACGAAAATCTTAAATTGAAAAGAACACACAGAAAATGTTGTGGGGAAGGCTAACCAAAGACGGCGTTTTATTGGCACTTACAATATGTAACTGATGTACTAAGGTGACTGCCTACACTACGCTTATCCGTCCTCATTTAGAATACTGTTGCGTGGCGTGGGATCCTTACCAGATAGTACTGGCGGAGTACATCGAAAAAGTACAAAGAAAGGAAGCACATTTTGTATTATCACGAAATAGGGGAGAGAGTACCACTGAAATGAAACGGGATTTGGGGTGGACATTATCGAAGCAAAGCCGATTTTCGTTGCGGCGGAATCTTCTCACGAAATTTCAATCAACAACTTTCTCATCCGAATCCAAAAATATTTTGCTGACGCCGACCTACATGGAAGAAACGGTCACCATAGTAAAATAAGCGAGATCAGATCGGACGGAAAGATGTAGGTGTTCGTTTTCTCTGCGCGCCATACGAGATTGGAATAAGAGAGAATTGTGAAGGTGGTTCGATGAACCCTCTACTAGGCACTTAAATGTCATTTGCAGAGTATCCATGTTGATGTAGATGTAGATTAATCAAGATACATGCACAGCATCTCCCACCGACCACACCACTCATTCCACCACAGATTCACACAGCAAAGCTACATGCCCACAGCAAACACTGTCACCTCGATAATTGTTAAGTTGAATAGACTCAGTTTTACAAGATCGACTTAGCGTGATTATCTGTTTCATTTTGACTCAAACGTTTTGTTGATATTTATATTGCGATCATAATAATTCGTTGAAGAAACTGGTGGGCCTTTCACTTCCTCGGCATTTATTCAGAAATTGAAAATAATAAATTTATACTGCGGCGTTTACATTTTCGCTCGGTCGCTTACTTATTTAACATGTATCTCTGATATCCCTTTGTAACCAGAAAAACAAATTGTTCTTCAGCACTCGTGAGCGTAATTAATGGTTCATGAATTGATATCCGTTCACATTAATCGCTCTAGTCCCGCACGTAGGTCGGCTGCTTCCCATGTAAGGAATTATTCGACATTTAGACACCCGAGGCAATACTGACCATGCGATCTGTCTCAGAAGATTTACTGACGAAAGGTAAACCTGAGTTTATAGCATGTATAGATTTAGAGGAAGGTTTTGAAAATGTTGACTTGATTGTACTATTGAAATTTTGTAGATTGTAGGAATAAAACACTGTGATCGAAAGGTATCGAAATCAGACTGGAATTGTAAGAGTCGAAGGACGTGAAATGGAAACAGTGGTTGAACCGAAGGTGAAGCAGGCTTGTAAGTTATCCACAGTATTATTTGGTTTGTACAATGAGCAAACAGTAAGAAAACTCGAGAATCAATTTGGAAAGGGAATTAAAGTTGAGAGAGAAGAAGTAGCAACCTCAATGTTTTCCGGCGACATTTTAATTATGTTAGAAACGGTAAAGGAGGTGGATGATCTGTTGAAGTATGCCTCATGCTTTGAGAAGAAGTATTGAGGTGAACATAAACAAAGGTAAAACAAGGGTAACGGGATATGGCTACGAAGTGTTTCGCGACGTATTTCTTGAATAAAAATCTCTCGGTGTGCATGCCGCGTCAATTCAGGATAAAACTCCAAGCTTTCGACCGCTACCTCCATGGTCGTCGTCAGGGCTAAAACTGACTGTCGTAAGCTAGCGAGGCTCCAACTTTTATATAAAACTTAAATTGGAAAGAACACGCAGAAAATGTTGTGTGGAAGGCTAACCAAAGGCGGCGTTTTATATAAAAGTGGGAGCATCGCTAGTTTACGACAGTCAGTTTTAGCCCTGACGACGACCATGGAGGTAGTGGTCGAAAGCTTGGAGTTTTATCCTGAATTGACGCGGCATGTACACCGAGAGATTTTTATTCAAGGGAAACGGGATGTTATCGAAATAAATCATGTGATACTGATGTAATTATGTTACGAAATAAGCGACCCAACTCGTTTTATTTGTTCATGAGACCCAGAAAATATTAGATACAGGCTCCCAGGTAGATGCTATTTTTCTTGACTTCCGGAAGGCGTTCGATACAGTTCCGCACTGTCGCCTGATAAACAAAGTAAGAGCTTACGGAATACCAGACCACCTGTGTGGCTGGATTGAAGAGTTTAGCAAACAGACCACAGCATGTTGTTATCAATGGAGAGACGTCTACAGATGTTAGAGTGACCTCTGGCGTGCTACAGGGGAGTGTTATGGGACCATTGCTTTTCACAATATATATAAATGACCTAGTAGATAGTGTCGGAAGTCCCATGCGGCTTTTCGCAGATGATGCTGTAGTATACAGAGAAGTTGCAGAATTAGAAAATTGTTGCGAAATGCAGGAAGATCTGTAGCAGATAGGCACTTGGTGCATGGAGTGGCAACTGACCCTTAACATAGAAAAATGTAATGTATTGCGAATACATAGAAAGAAGGATCCTTTATTGTATGATTATATGATAGCGGAACAAACACTGGTAGCAGTTACTTCTGTAAAATGTCTGGGAGTATGTGTGCGGAACGATTTGAAGTGGAATGATCATATAAAATTAATTGTTGGTAAGGCGGGTACCAGGTCGAGATTCATTGGGAGAGTTCTTAGAAAATGTAGTCCATCAACAAAGGAGGTGGCTTACAAAACACTCGTTCGACCTATACTTGAGTATTGCTCATCAGTGTGGGATCCGTACCAGATCGGGTTGACGGAGGAGATAGAGAAGATCCAAAGAAGAGCGGCGCGTTTCGTCACAGAGTTATTTGGTAACCGTGATAGCGTTACGGAGATGTTTAACGAACTCAAATGGCAGACTCTGCAAGAGAGGCGCTCTGCATCGCGGTGTAGCTTGCTCGCCAGGTTTCGAGAGGGTGCGTTTCTGGATGAGGTATCGAATATATTGCTTCCCCCTACTTATACCTCCCGAGGAGATCACGAATGTAAAATTAGAGAGATTAGAGCGCGCACGGAGGCTTTCAGACAGTCGTTCTTCCCGCGAACCATACGCGACTGGAACAGGAAAGGGAGGTAATGACAGTGGCACGTAAAGTGCCCTCCGCCACATACCGTTGGGTGGCTTGCGGAGTATAAATGTAAATGTAAATATAAAGTCGATCACTTTTGCTATTTGGACTGAAACATAACTGATGATGGCCAAATAAGAGATGTTATAATATGTATGCTGGAAATAGAAAGAAAAGCATTTCGGAAAATAAAACTTTGTTGACATTTAATGTTAATATAAGCATTAGGAAGTCTTTTCTGAAGGTGTTTCCTGCGGTGTAGCCTTGTACGAAAGTGATACGGGGAGGATAAGTAGTTCACACAAAAAGAGGAGAAAACTTTTGAAATGTGGTGCTTCAGAAAAATGCTAGGGATTAGATGTGTAGATCGAAAAGCTAATGAGGAGGTACCGAGTAGAATTAGGGAAACAAGAAATGAATGGCAAGTGGTGGGGATACAAACTATAGAGGGAGATATAGCAATGAACAAAGTAAACTTATTAAACTGGATGAATGTTACTGTAATTATGCAGAGATGAAGAGGCTTACTCAGGATTGAACGAGGAGGTCCGCCTCAAATCCGTCTTCGTACTGAAGTCGTCAACAACAAAAACAAACTATAATGCAAGGATTCTGCTGACTTACTAGCTCTGATCGTAATGGAACTGCTGTCCGTATGAACTTGTTGTCACAGCACTACATACCGGGCAGAATGATAATTAATAACGGGTGTAAGGCAACAGTAACCACTGCATCGAAGGCGGAAATTGCAAACCGCAGGGCCGGCCGCGGTGGTCTAGCGGTTCTAGGCGCTCAGTCCGGAACCGCGGGACTGCTACGGTCACAGGTTCGAATCCTGCCTCGGGCATGGATGTGTGTGATGTCCTTAGGTTAGTTAGGTTTAAGTAGTTCTAAGTTCTAGGGGACTGATGACCACAGATGTTAAGTCCCATAGTGCTCAGAGCCATTTCAACTTTTTTTTTTGTTTTTTTTTTTTTGTTTTTTTTTTTTTTTTGCAAACCGCAGAAAACGCAACAAAATGAGGCCTACGTGAAAACGACTTCAGACAAAGTTCGTTGCTATCTGACATTCAGGCCACGTGCGAGACTGCCATACAGTACTTTCAGTTTTTGCCGCGCAGCATTTTTACTTTTCGTTTCTGTACCATACATTTATATGCGTTGCACGTGCTGCTTTTTAATTTTCAAACTGTATGAAAAGTGAATTATGAGCAAAGTATGTTGAAAAACTCTTTCTGCTTTACACTCTGTGTTCTTCCTCTTTTGAACTTCATTTTCATTGTTTTATGTTTATTTATTTGTTTTAAAAGAGAGAGTATTTGGGCGAGCTTTATAGAGGGAGAGGGAAAGAGAGAGATAGAACTTCAGCAGAAGAGATTCCTGTTCCTTTCCACCATTATTTTAATTCAAAAAGTAATGTTTTATTTCATAAAAATGATTATTTATCGTTATATAGTGCTTCGCGGTGAGAAAATACTGGCAATGACCGAAGTCTGGCATACACCTATATTATATTGTTTCGTCTTTTTGACATACATAATGCCACACTAGTATCATAATCTCATCACCCTCTGCTTTGCCTGTTACAGCTACTTGCAAAGGCCATTGGGTTTTCTATGTTTCTTTTCCTATTTTATATTTTTCTGTAATACAATCATAAAGGCGGTTGTCGGTGTTTTATTTTCTCACAATAGTAAACGGCCGTCTTCCCAAAGACCTCCTGCCAAAAGGATGGCCGTACAAAAAATCTAACTTTTTCTGTACATCGTTTTCTGTTTTGTCTTGTGTACCGTGCTACATCTCAGAGAATTTCCATTTCCTCGCTCTGGAGTCTAAGAGAAAGTTTTTTTCTTCTTATTCAAATTCAGATTCCATACGTTACACTGACGTGACGGAAGCCACGACATCCTCCTCATATGATGTCGGACCCCTTTTGCCCGGCGTATTGGAGCATCTCGACGTGGTATTGACTCAACATTTCGTTGAAAGTATCCTGCAGAAATATTCAGCCATTCTGCCTCTATAGCCGTCCATAATTGCGACAGAGTTGCTGGTGCTGGATTTTGTGCACGAACTGACGTCTCGATTATGTCCTGTAAATGTTCGATGAAATTTATGTCGAGCAGGCGGGTAGCCAGACCTTGCGCTTTAGTTCTCCACAGCGTTCTCCAAACCAAACACAAACATTTGTGACCTGTTATAAGGGGCCTTGTCGTCCATTAAAAATTCCATCGTTGATTAGGAACATGAAGTCTTTAAATGGCGGTAAAATGTTCTCAATTTCCTCTCAATGATCGGTTCCGTTGCACCAAAGGACCCAGTTCATTTTATGCAAACACAGTCCACACTATTATGGAGGCAACACCAACTTGCACAGTGCATTGTTGACAACGTGTGTCTGAGTTCATTCCAACCCTACCATCGGCACTTACCAACTGAAACCGGGCCTCGTCTGATGCGGCCACGGTTTGCCAGTCGTCTAAAGTCCCACCGGTTTGGTCGCGAGTCCAGGAAAGGCGCTGCAGGCGTGCTTACTAGCAAGGCACTCGCGTCTGTCGTCTGCTGTCAAAACCCATTAACGACAAATCTCGCCGCAATATCCTAACGGATACGTTCTCTGCACGTCATACATTGATTTCTGCGCTTATTTCACGCAGTGTTGCTTATCTGGTAGAACTGAAAACTCTACGCAAACGCCACTGTTCTTGGTCGTTAACTGACGGCCATCGGCCACTGAGTTGTCCATGGTGAGAAGTAATGTCTGAGATCTGGCATTCTCGGCACGCTATTACACCGTGGATCTCGGAATATTGAATTCTCGAACAATTTCCAAAATATAGTGTCCCATGAGTCTAGTTGCAACAACCATTCTGCGATCAAACGTGGTACAGTCACAATCACGTCGGCAACCATGTCACACGAATAACCTGCACACAAATGACAGCTCCGTCAATGCACTTCTCTTTTTTGCCTTGCTACGTGACACTACCGCCATCTGCATAAGTGCATATCGTTACTCCATAACTTTTTTCGCCTCACTGTATAAGATAAAAGTGGGAGAAAGAGTGTATTGTAAAAATTCATAAATGTACCTTTCCTTTCCTTTCTTTTCTTTCAAAAATTCGTCTAGTAGTACCATTCATTAAGTTAATTTTTCTATCACATGTTGAAAACCAGTTTCAGATTCATATGATGTATTAATATTTAAAATAATTAAGTATTTAAAATTCCTTTCTTGCTCCACTGTTCCTTCTATTACATTTTTTACCTAATTTTGCCCCCCCCCCCCCCCCCCCAAGAACCATGGACCTTGTCGTTGGTGGGGAGGCTTGCGTACCTTAGCGATACAGATAGCCGTACCGTAGGTGCAACCACAACGGAGGGGTATCTGTTGAGAGGCCAGACAAACGTGTGGTTCCTGAAGAGGGGCAGCAGCCTTTTCAGTAGTTGCAAGGGCAACAGTTTGGATGACTGACTGATCTGGCCTTGTAACACTAACCAAAACGGCCTTGCTGTGCTGGTACTGCGAACGGCTGAAAGCAAGGGGAAACTACAGCCGTAATTTTTCCCGAGGGCATGCAGCTTTACTGTATGGTTAAATGATGATGGCGTCCTGTTGGGTAAAGTATTCCGGAGGTAAAATAGTCCCCCATTCGGATCTCCGGGCGGGGACTACTCAAGAGGACGTCGTTATCAGGAGAAAGAAAACTGGCGTTCTACGGATCGGAGCGTGGAATGTCAGATCCCTTAATCGAGCAGGTAGGTTAGAAAATTTAAAAAGGGAAATGGATAGGTTAAAGTTAGATACAGTAGGAATTAGTGAAGTTCGCTGGCAGGAGGAACAAGACTTTTGGTCAGATGAATACAGGGTTATAAATACAAAATCAAATAGGGGTAATGCAGGAGTAGGTTTAATAATGAATAAAAAATAGGAATGCGGCTAAGCTCCTACAAACAGCATAGTGAACGCATTATTGTGGCCAAGATAGACACGAAGCCCACGCCTACTACAGTAGTACAAGTTTATATGCCAACTAGCTCTGCAGATGATGTAGTAGAATTTGATGAAATGTATGATGAGATAAAAGAAATTATTCAGGTAGTGAAAGGAGATGAAAATTTAATAGTCATATGTGACTGGTATTCGACAGTAGGAAAAGGAAGAGAGGGAAACGTAGTAGGTGAATATGGATTGGGGCTAAGAAATGAAAGAGGAAGCCGCCTGGTAGAATTTTGCACAGAGCATAACTTAATCATAGCTAACACTTGGTTAAAGAATCATAAAAGAAGGTTGTATACATGGATGAAGCCTGGAGATACTGACAGGTTTCATATAGATTATATAATGGTAAGACAGAGATTTAGGAACCAGATTTTAAATTGTAAGACATTTCCAGGGGCAGATGTGGACTCTGACCACAATCTATTGGTTATGAACTGTAGATTAAAACTGAAGAAACTGCAAAAAGGTGGTAATTCAAGAAGATGGGACCTGGATAAACTGTCTAAACCAGAGGTTGTACAGAGTTTCAGGGAGGGCATAAGGGAACAATTGGCAGGAATGGGGGAAAGAAATACAGTAGAAGAAGAATGGGTAGCTCTGAGGGATGAAGTAATGAAGGCAGCAGAGGATAGAGTAGGTAAAAAGACGAGGACTAGTAGAAATCCTTGGGTTACAGAAGATATATTAAATTTAAATGATGAAAGGAGAAAATATAAAAATGCAGTAAATGAATCAGGCAAAAAGAAATACAAACCTCTCAAAAATGAGATCGACAGGAAGGGCAAAACGGCTAAGCAGGGATGGCTAAAGGACAAATGTAAGGATGTAGAGGCTTATCTCACTAGGGGTAAGATAGATACTGTCTACAGGAAAATTAAAGAGACCTTTGGAGAAAAGAGAACCACTTGTATGAATATCAAGAGCACAGATGGAAACCCAGTTCTAAGCAAAGAAGGGAAAGCAAAAACGTGGAAGGAGTATATAGAGGGTCTGTACAAGGGCGATGTACTTGTGGACAATATTATGGAAATGGAAGAGGATGTAGATGAAGATGAAATTGGAGATACGATACTGCGTGAAGAGTTTGACAGAGCACTGAAAGACCTGAGTCGAAATAAGGCCCCAGGAGTAGACAGCATTCCATTAGAACTACTGACGGCCTTGGGAGAGCCAGTCCTGACAAAACTCTACCATCTGGTGAGCAAGATGTATGAGACAGGCGAAATACCCTCGGACTTCAAGATGAATATAATAATTGCAATCCCAAAGAAAGCTGGTGCTGACAGATGTGAAAATTACCGAACAATCAGTTTAAGAAGTCACGGCTGCAAAATACTAACGCGAATTCTGTACAGACGAATAGAAAAACTGGTAGAAGGTGACCTCGGGGAAAATCAGTTTGGATTCCGCAGTAATATTGGATCTCGTGAGGCAATACTGACCCTACGACTTATCTTAGAAGCTAGATTAAGGAAAGGCAAACCTACGTTTCTAGCATTTGTAGACTTAGAGAAAGCTGTTGACAATGTTGACTGGAATACTCTCTTTCAAATTCTGAAGGTGGCAGGGGTAAAATACAGGGAGCGAAAAGCTATTTACAATTTGTACAGAAACCAGATGGCAGTTATAAGAGTCGAGGGACATGAAAGGAGTGAGACAGGATTGTAGCCTCTCCCCGATGTTATTCAATCTGTATATTGAGCAAGCAGTAAAGGAAACAAAAGAAAAGTTCGGAGTAGGTATTAAAATCCATGGAGAAGAAATAAAAAATTTGAGGTTCGCCGATGACATTGTAATTCTGTCAGAGACAGCAAAGGACTTCGAAGGGCAGTTGAACGGAATGGATAGTGCCTTGAAAGGAGGGTATAAGATGAACATCAACAAAAGCAAAGCGAGGATAATGGAATGTAGTCGAATTAGGTCGGCTGATGCTGAGGGAATTAGATTAGGAAATGACACTTAAAGTAGTAAAGGAGTTTTGCTATTTGGGGAACAAAATAACTGATGATGGTCGAAGTAGAGAGGATGTAAAATGTAGGCTGGCAATGGCAAGGAAAGCGTTTCTGAAGAAGAAAAGTTTGTTAACATCGAGTATATATTTAAGTGTCAGGAAGTCGTTTCTGAAAGTATTTGTATGGAGCGTAGCCATGTATGGAAGTGAAACATGGACGATAACTAGTTTTGACAAGAAGAGAATAGAAGCTTTCGAAATGTGGTGCTACAGAAGAATGCTGAAGATTAAATGGGAAAATCATATAACTAATGAGGAGGTACTGAATAGGATTGGGGAGAAGAGAAGTTTGTGGCACAACTTGACTAGAAGTAGGGATCGGTTGGTTGGACATGTTCTGAGGCATCAAGGGATCACAAATTTAGTATTGGAGGGCAGCGTGGAGGGTAAAAATCGTAGAGGGAGACCAAGAGATGAATACACTAAACAGATTCAGAAGGATGTAGGTTGCAGTAGGTACTGAGAGATGAAGAAGCTTGCACATCATAGAATAGCATTGAGAGTTGCATCAAACCAGTCTCAGGACTGAAGACCACATCAACAACACCTAATTTAGTGTTGTCTCATTGAATGTCATCACCTTCTTGTTATTATCAAATATCTCGAAGTAGTTTGTAGCACAGAGTCATTCTGGTTGATATGCTTCGCTTTGCAGATTATTATTTGCAGATTATTATTCCCATGGTAATTTACAAATGGAATCGTCAATATTTTAAGATTAAATAACAAAATTGATAGTTAACCATTCCAATGGATTTCGTTTATATAGATACGAAAGGTAATACCTGTAGGTGATAAACCGCAGTCTTGTTCAGAAAGATTTCGGGCTTGCAGCCGGTCGTCGTAAACTTCATTGCACGATTTTTCGATTGGACAACTGCCACACATGTTCAGGTGAGCCGAACAAGGACGCACGAAGGCGTTCTCTGCTCCGTCTTATACAGTGCGCTGATTAGTAATGCTGAGCACGCGTTGCGGTCTCGGAGACAGAAGGTCCACACCGCCCAGTGACAGCGCCCTCGCTGGTGGAACTGCAATACTAATCTGGCGTCGGTGTTGCCGCTAGCGGCAGCTACCGTAAGTCTTCTGGGATCTTCGTCTCGAGCAAATTTCGAAGATGACGGGATTCCATGAGTTATTCAATTGTTAACCACTGTTACGGGAGGACGTCGATTTAATCCCGCGTCTGAACATCCTGATTTATGTTTTCCGTGATTTCCCTAAATCGCTCCAGGCAAATGCCGGGATGGTTCCCTTGAAAGGGCACGGCTGACTTCCTTCCCCGTCCTTCCCTAATCCGACGAGACCGATGACCTCGCTGTCTGGTCTCCTGCCCCAAACAACCTAACCCACTGTCACGGTCCATTAGATTTCCCGCAATGCGTATTTCAACGGATTTCTTGATAATGGAGTTCCAAAAAGTTGTTGCTGTGGCCAAAATAGAAGTTTTGTCTTACTCCATTGAATGTCCGTTAGAAATACAATGTTCCGCAACTGCAGACTTACTGGGTTGCAGTAGGCGAGTGCAACGCTGATGTTCTGTACAACGCTCTTCCACTGTACGCGTTGTCTGTCCTATATAGGCCATACCACATTGACACGGTATTTTGTAAATTCCCACCTTCCGCAGTAACAAATCATCCTTCACCTATCCCAGTAAATCCGAAGTCTTAGAAGGAGAACGAAAAACAACTTTCACATGAAGGAGATATTCCCAACGAAGGGAAGAAAAGCTAGGGAATTGGCTGGGGCGTTCTCCTCTTTATCCACTTCCCAGTTCCTGGCTCTAGTTGAGATGGTCCTGTTAATTTGTCAGGTCGAGTATCCATTCTCTCTGAACACTGTCCTCAAACGTCGAAGTTCCTTAGGCAAATTCTCTGAATCCGACATCGCGTATGCCCTGTGCACGAGGGTTTTAAGTACACTCATGGTCTGGGATGGGTGATGGCAACTTGCAGAATGCAAGTACAAATCAGCGTGAATGGGCTTACGATAGACAGAATGTCCCACCGACCGTCACTCTTCCGATTAACCAAAACATCCAGGAATGGAAGGCAGCCATTTTTCTCTAGTTCCATAGTAAACCGAATATTCTCATGGATGGAGCTAAGATGACGAAAAAACTCCATTAACTTTTGTTCTCCGTGGGGCCACACTATGAAAGTATCATCGACGTATCTCCAAAAATCAGTTGGTTTACAAACTGCTGATTCAAGTCCTCTCTCTCCTCAAAATCCTCCATAGAAAGGTTAGCCACCGGAAGAGACAGAGGGCTGCCCATGGCGACACCGTCAGACTGTTCAAAATATTCCTGGTTAAACACAAAATAAGTTGAGGAAAGAGCAAGTCGAAAAATACCCATTGAAGCCCACATGAATGTTTCCTAGACCATATTTTAGCAGCCGCCAGCTTTCTCCGTTCCGTAGTACATGTGTCAAGAAGCTGTTCCTTTAGAAAACGACCGCCGGCCGAAGTGGCCGACTGGGTGTTGTGTGATGTCCTTAGGTTAGTTAGGTTTAAGTAGTTCTAAGTTCTAGGGGACTGATGACCATAGATGTTAAGTCCCATAGTGCTCAGTGCCATTTGAACCATTTTTCGAAGTGGCCGTGCGGTTCTAGGCGCTGCACTCTGGAACCGCGAGACCGCTACCGTCGCAGGTTCGAATCCTGCCTCGGGAATGGATGTGTGTGATGTCCTTAGGTTAGTTAGGTTTAACTAGTTCTAAGTTGTAGGGGACTGATGACCTCAGAAGTTGAGTCCCATAGTGCTCAGAGCCATTTGAACCACTTTTTTTTTTTTTTTTTTTTTTTTTTTTTTTTTTTTTTTGGAAAACGACCGATTTGCGCCCTTCTGTCGTCATGATAAAGAAGGCATCGGGATTTATTAGACCATAAAACACTCTGATAATGCATCAACATCCAGTGTCGATGGTAATGCACCCATTTCAGTCGTAATTGCCGATGTCGTGGTGTTAACATTGGCACATGCATAGGTCGTTGGCTGTGGAGGTCATCGTCAGGAGTGTTCGGACTTGGACTCTGCCCGGCATTAAAGTCTGATATTAGGTCCACTACATTTCACCTCCTGTCCTGTTTTATCAGTCTGCATAGCCTACGACGTCCAAAATCCGTAATGAGGAGTGGCCATCCAATCCCAACACATCTGAACGTGGTCTCACTTTGGCTTCGACACGTGCTGAAGGCACTCACCACAGGGCTCCTAGAACAGCCGATAAGTCGTGCAGTTTCTAAAGTGTTCGTACCGAGCCTTTGGGCCTTCACAATCTGCCCTAGTTCAGACTCAGATAGATCGCGCGCCTTCCCCATTCTACACGAGGGCAACAGGCCTACTGGTATTACGTGCACCATGCGTGTGTCTGACTAGCAGTCATTCCTTGCCAGGTCATTGCTGTCAGCTTGACGCGTTTATATCGATATCAGGTTCAGGCTGATCAATGTATATGTTTCCTCATTGTAAACCTATGTTTTGCAATAACTTACTATAATCTGGTTATGTTATCGATACCGATCCTTGCTCTCCTGAATCCTGTTTGCTTTTATTTAATGCGACTTATACAATTTTGCTGTTTTTTCTTATGGTGTTTTTCTAGTAGACTGTTTTTCAGTATTCTAGAGATTTAGTAATTTGACCGATCTTCTTTCTTCAATATACGGGTTACCACTGCGTGCTTCCATTCCAGTGGAATGTATTTGTTTCTCCAACACATGGTAATAATGTCGTAAATACTTTGATAATTGTATCTGACGGACATTCAAGTAATTTAAGCGAAACTTCTGCAGCGTAGACGAAACAATGTTGGCAAAATGTGGGATGCCCATACACATCCTCCATATTGTCCCGATCTCTCCCAATGCGATTTCCATATTTTTTGAAGCTTGACGAAACACACTTCCGGCCGTTGAATTGCTTCGGATGAAGAGGTGCACTCCTAGGTAGGATCAGGTTTCGTAGGCGGCCTTGTCTCACAATGGAATAAATGCATTAAGAGTTGTGGCGATTATTTTTGAAATTATAAACACTTCACTTACTTTTTTCCCATCTCTCTAGTTTTCATTTGACTGACCCTTATTGGCCATGTACTATCAGAGAAGAATCGAGAATGACACCTCGTTTTCATTGATTTTCGGCGTACTTATGGCAGCATAGAACGCTGAGTGTTATGTAAAATGCCATGGGTCTTTCATATCCCATCGAAATGCATCTGACTACTTGCAGCTTCCTACTCTCAAACGAATGTCACTTACGGTTCGGCAACTAACTGTTGCCACCATTCAGTATTCGAAAAGGATGAAGATTATGTGATCCTTTGGCGTCAGTAATACTCATCTTAGCCTTTGAAAAAGTAAACAGTGACACTGGTCAAATCAAAGAAATGGAGACGGTGTGAGCAGACACAATCTTGACATCTGCTGACGATGTTGTGATTCTTGGTGCCACACTGGAGCAATGTTGTGCTGACACTTCCCGATTTCTCCGTACTGCGAAGAAAATTGAGCTGTTACTGAATGATAGTACAACTAGATATCTCGTTTCATCACGCTGACTAGTTCTCCTTCCTTCTATTGATGTTGACGGGCACACACCTTTGAATGGGTACATGTACCAGAGATTCACCCAGAATAATAAAAGTAAATCGACAAAGGAACTAAATCAACGAATAATAAACGCTAATCGCGTGTTCCTTAGTCTCCAAAATTTATTAGAGTCGTGACTGACATCATACAAGACTAAGATCCAACAGTACATGACACTAGGTCAGACGGTACTTCTACACTGTTGTGAATCCTCCCTTTTAAGCTATGGGGAACTCTAGGGGGTAGACAAGGGACTACTGTGACGCACTGTCTGGAAATTCTCCAACATCCATGTAAGGCAGGCGCACAGTAAGAGTAGGTTTCCCATACATAAATACATATGGGATGGCTGGGATATCTACATCTACATATATACTCCGCGAGCCACCTTACGGTGTGTGGCGGAGGGTACTTAATGTACCACTATCTGATCCCCCCTTCCCTGTTCCATTCACGAATTGTGCGTGGGAAGAACGACTGCTTGTAAGTCTCCGTATTTGCTCTAATTTCTCGGATCTTTTCGTTGTGATCATTACGCGAGATATATGTGGGCGGTAGTAATATGTTGCCCATCTCTTCCCGGAATGTGCTCTCTCGTAATTTCGATAATAAACCTCTCCGTATTGCGTAACGTCTTTCTTGAAGTGTCCGCCACTGGAGCTTGTTCAGCATCTCCGTAACGCTCTCGCGCTGACTAAATGTCCCCATGACGAATCGCGCTGCTTTTCGCTGGATCATGTCTATCTCTTCTATTAATCCAACCTGGTAAGGGTCCCATACTGATGAGCAATACTCAAGAATCGGACGAACAAGCGTTTTGTAAGCTACTTCTTTCGTCGATGAGTCACATTTTCTCAGAATTCTTCCTATGAGTCTCAACCTGGCGCCTGCTTTTCCCACTATTTGTTTTATGTGATCATTCCACTTCAGATCGCTCCGGATAGTAACTCCTAAGTATTTTACGGTCGTTACCGCTTCCAATGATTTACCACCCATGGCATAATCGTACTGGAATGGATTTCTGCCCCTATGTATGCGCATTATATTACATTTATCTACGTTTAGGGAAAGCTGCCAGCTGTCGCACCATGCATTAATCCTCTGCAGGTCCTCCTGGAGTACGTACGAGTCTTCTGATGTTGCTACTTTCTTGTAGACAACCGTGTCATCTGCAAATAGCCTCACGGAGCTACCGATGTTGTCAACTAAGTCATTTATGTATATTGTAAACAATAAAGGTCCTATCACGCTTCCCTGCGGTACTCCCGAAATTACCTCTACATCTGCAGATTTTGAACCGTTAAGAATGACATGTTGTGTTCTTTCTTCTAGGAAATCCTGAATCCAATCACAAACCTGGTCCGATATTCCGTAAGCTCGTATTTTTTTCACTAAACGTAAGTGCGGAACCGTATCAAATGCCTTCCTGAAGTCCAGGAATACGGCATCAATCTGCTCGCCAGTGTCTACGGCACTGTGAATTTCTTGGGCAAATAGGGCGAGCTGAGTTTCACATGATCTCTGTTTGCGGAATCCATGTTGGTTATGATGAAGGAGATTTGTATTATCTAAGAACGTCATAATACGAGAACACAAAACATGTTCCATTATTCTACAACAGATTGACGTAAGCGAAATAGGCCTATAATTATTCGCATCTGATTTATGACCCTTCTTGAAAATGGGAACGACCTGCGCTTTCTTCCAGTCGCTAGGTACTTTACGTTCTTCCAGCGATCTACGATAAATTGCTGATAGAAAGGGGGCAAGTTCTTTAGCATAATCACTGTAGAATCTTAAGGGTATCTCGTCTGGTCCGGATGCTTTTCCGCTACTAAGTGATAGCAGTTGTTTTTCAATTCCGATATCGTTTATTTCAATATTTTCCATTTTGGCGTCCGTGCGACGGCTGAAGTCAGGGACCGTGTTACGATTTTCTGCAGTGAAACAGTTTCGGAACACTGAATTCAGTATTTCTGCCTTTCTTCGGTCGTCCTCTGTTTCGGTGCCATCGTGGTCAACGAGTGACTGAATAGGGGATTTAGATCCGCTTACCGATTTTACATATGACCAAAACTTTTTAGGGTTCTTGTTTAGATTGTTTGCCAATGTTTTATGTTCGAATTCGTTGAATGCTTCTCTCATTGCTCTCTTTACGCTCTTTTTCGCTTCGTTCAGCTTTTCCTTATCAGCTTTGATTCGACTACTCTTAAACCTATGATGAAGCTTTCTTTGTTTCCGTAGTACCTTTCGTACATGATTGTTATACCACGTTGGATCTTTCCCCTCGCTTTGGACCTTAGTCGGTACGAACTTATCTAAGGCGTACTGGACGATGTTTCTGAATTTTTTCCATTTTTGTTCCACATCCTCTTCCTCAGAAATGAACGTTTGATGGTGGTCACTCAGATATTCTGCGATTTGTGCCCTATCACTCTTGTTAAGCAAATATATTTTCCTTCCTTTCTTGGCATTTCTTATTACACTTGTAGTCATTGATGCAACCACTGACTTATGATCACTGATACCCTCTTCTACATTCACGGAGTCGTAAAGTTCCGGTCTATTTGTTGCTATGAGGTCTAAAACGTTAGCTTCACGAGTTGGTTCTCTAACTATCTGCTCGAAGTAATTCTCGGACAAGGCAGTCAGGATAATGTCACAAGAGTCTCTGTCCCTGGCTCCAGTTCTGATTGTGTGACTATCCCATTCTATACCTGGTAGATTGAAGTCTCCCCCTATTACAATAGTATGATCACGAAACTTCTTCACGACGTTCTGCAGGTTCTCTCTGAGGCGCTCAACTACTACGGTTGCTGATGCAGGTGGTCTATAGAAGCATCCGACTATCATATCTGACCCACCTTTGATACTTAACTTAACCCAGATTATTTCACATTCACATTCGCTAATAACTTCACTGGATATTATTGAATTCTTTACTGCTATAAATACTCCTCCACCATTGGCGTTTATCCTATCCTTGCGGTATATATTCCATTCTGTGTCTAGGATTTCGTTACTGTTCACTTCCGGTTTTAACCAACTTTCCGTTCCTAATACTATATGCGCACTATTTCCTTCAATAAGAGATACTAATTCAGGAACCTTGCCCTGGATACTCCTGCAGTTTACCAATATTACGTTAACTTTTCCTGTTTTTGGTCTCTGAGGACGGACGTTCTTTATCAACGATGATAATGTCCTCTCTGGTAAGCCGTCAGGTATTTTATCGTTTCGCCCAAGGGGGGGTCCCTCTAACCTAAAAAACCCCCGTGTGCACGCCACACGTACTCTGCTACCCTAGTAGCTGCTTCCGGTGTGTAGTGCACGCCTGACCTGTCTAGGGGGGCCCTACAGTTCTCCACCCAATAACGGAGGTCGATGAATTTGCAACCATTATAGTCGCAGAGTCGTCTGAGCCTCTGGTTTAGACCCTCCACACGGCTCCAAACCAGAGGACCGCGATCGACTCTGGGCACTATGCTGCAGATATTAAGCTCAGCTTGCACTCCGCGTGCGATGCTGGTTGTCTTCACCAAATCAGCCAGCCGCCGGAAGGAACCAAGGAGGGCCTCAGAACCCAAGCGGCAGGCGTCATTCGTTCCGACATGTGCTACTATCTGCAGCCGGTCACACCCAGTGCGTTCAATAGCTGCCGGAAGGGCCTCCTCCATATTACGGACGAGACCCCCCGGCAAGCACACCGAGTACACACTGGCATTCTTCCCCGACCTACCCGCTATTTTCCTAAGGGGCTCCATAACCCGCCTAACGTTGGAGCTCCCTATAACTAATAGGCCCGCCCTCTGTGACTGTCGGGACCTTGCCGGAGAATCGGCCACTGGCCCAACAGGCGAGGCATCCTGTGGTGGCTCGGAAACGATGTCATCACCACTAGGAAGCACCCCGTACCTGTTGGAAAGGGGTAAGGCAGCTGCCACGCGGCCAGATCCCACCTTCGCCTTTCGGCCAGGCACGCGCGAGCCCACCACTGTCCGCCATTCACCCTGGAGTGATGGCTGACCGGTAAGATGCTCACTGCCGGAAGACGCAGCGACATCAGGGGTTCCATGTGATTCCAAGGCCACCGAAGTAGGCATAGGTCTCACCACAGTTGCCCCAACGCCACTACGAGCCGACGCCTGCGCCTCGAGCTCGATGAGCCTAACAGACAAAGCCTCCACCTGCCCCCGAAGAGTGGCCAATTCTCCTTGCGTCCGCTCACAACAACCACAGTCCCTACACATGACTATGTTTACCCTACAAGCGAACGGTGTACTCGCCTTATTAGCAGCAGGATATATGTTACTTTGCTTCAATCGGGCACCAAGTCCTTTATTAAGGACATTGCTTTCGGGGCTTTATAGGCAATGTTTCATTGTTAAAATAGGAATACTGTCATATTACATGATTACTTACATTTTTACTCTCTATGTATTTGTCTGATAATTAGAGAACAAGAATAAATAGGACACCAGCACCTAGGATTCTCACATTCAGTTGTTTACGTTACGAAGTCGGCTAACATAAAAATTATTTTACTTTCAGAGAGAGCAGACACTATACAAATACAGTCTTTTAATGTAAGCGTATTTGTCATGGCACATATTAAAGAGTATAGTTATTTAGTACTTTTTGTTTATTCATAACATCCACAACATGTAACAAACAAGAGGACACATGTGCGACGTAAACTCTCAGACAGATGAACAGCAGCAATCATGCCTTTCAAAATAGTATAGTATTATATGCAAGAACCTCTGTGTAGACCGAACTGAGAGAGACTGCCCGAGAAGGTACAAGGAACACATAAATGCCCACCACATGAGCAGTTATGGTAAATCAGCAGTAGTCACCAACATTAGTGACACTGGCGATCCATTCCAGGTTATCACGACCGGTCTTCATATATTACATAAAACGCACAAGAGACACAAAATGGATTTTTTTATAAAGAACTATAAATTTACATTCATGGATCAGTGTATGACAACAAGTTGGAAAATCATAAGTTACAAAGTAACAATGTAAGTTTCTTCAAAAATTTCTCCAGTATGGATTCTCTATGTTATTAACAGATTTACTTAACTGAGGAAAAAGAAAATTATAGTCTTTAACAATACTGAATAACTAAAAAATACCAAACGATGATGAAATGTGTGTGAAATATTATGGGGCTTAACTGCTAAGGTCATCAGTCCCTAAGCTTACACACTACGTAACCTAAATTATCCTAAGGTCAAACACACACACCCATGCCCGAGGAAGGACTAGAACCTCCGCCGGGACCAGCCGTACAGTCCATGACTGCAGCACTTCAGACCGCTCGGCTAATACCGCGCGGCAACAAATGATGATGCCGTATAATATGTGTTACTATATGAATATGCTTATATAAGACGACTGTGTTTTTACTCTTTGTAGAGCCTTTCCAACTTACGTAAGTTCCATGTTAGCAACTAAGAATGGTTGAAATGTAACCAACTGAACATGGAATTGTTAAGTGATGGATTACATTTATTCTTGTGTTCTTTGTACCACACAAATACATATTCAGCAAAAATGTGTGTAAGGAAATCAATGAACAAATTGCTTGGGGTATACACTGAAATAAATTAATTTTTCTGTGCAGAAATAACTTTCGCCACGTTACCTCACTGGCACACCCAGGAAATGAACTTATCGCACATCAGATTAACGTGCCTGTAACTATAAAGTACCTGATGAAGGCTGCATGCTGTCTCAATAAATCGTATACAACATGGATAAATTTAAGATTCCTTTGTGTGCACCCATTGTATGTAGGCCTATTTTCATGTCACGTTATGGTCAGCTTGCGCTATCATACCCCCTTCTCTTATTTCATTTGAAACTGAAGACGTGTGTGAAAGATCGGAAGTGGTAATCGAGACTGTTTCTGTCATTCTTAGTTATATGAAAACTATTCTCGTTGTTCTGAGCCATCGTGTCTTCACTTACACTGTGTGATCAAATGTATCCGAACACCTGGCTGAAAATTACTTACAAATTCGTGGCGCCCTCCATCGGTAATGCCGGAATTCAATATGGTGTTGGCCCTCCCTTAGCCTTTATGACAGCTTCCACTTTCGCAGGCATACGTTCAATCAGGTGCTGGAAGTTTTCTTGGGGAATGGCAGCCTATTTTTCATGGAGTGCTGCACTGAGGAGAGGTATCGATGTCGGTCGGTGAGACCTGGCACGAAGTCGGCGTTCCAAAACATCCCAAAGGTGTTATATAAGATTTAGGTCAGGACACTGTGTAGGCCAGTCCATTACAAGGATGTTATAGTCCTGGAACCACTCGGCCACAGGCTGTGCAATATGAGCAGGTGCTCTATCGTGTTGAAAGATGCAACCGCCAACCCCGAAATGCTCTTCAGCAGTGGAAAGCAAGAAGGTACTTAAAACATTAATGTAGACCTGTGCTGTTATAGTGACAAGCAAAACAACAAGGGCTGCAAGGCATCTCCTTGAAAAATACGACCACACAATAACACCACCGCCTCCGAATTTTACTGTTATCACTACAACCGCTGGCAGATGATGTTCACCGGGAATTCGTCATACCCACATCCTGATATCGGGTCACCACATTGTGTACCGTGGTTCGTCACTTCACTTCACACAACGTTTCTCCACTGTTCACGCCTCTTAGACCAAGTGAGACATCGTTTGGCATTTATCGGCGTGATGTGTGGCTTATGAGCAGCCGCTCGACCATGAAATCTAAGTTTTCTCATCTCTGGCCTAACTTTCATAGTACTTGCAGTGGATCCTGATGCATTCTGGAATTCCTGTGTGATGGTCTGGGTAGATATCTATCACACATTACGACCCACTTCATCTGTCGGCGGTCTCTGTCAGTCCACAGACGAGGTCAACCTGTACACGTTTGTGCTGTAGGTGTCCCTTCACGTTTCTGCTTCACTATCACATCGGAAACAGCGGATCTAGGGATGTTTAGTAATGTGGAAATCTTGCGTACAGACGTATGACACAAGTGACACCCAATCACCTGACCACGTTCGAAGTCCGTGAGTTCCGCGGAGCGTCCCATTCTGCTCTCTTACGATGTCTAGTGACCACTGAGGTCGCTGATATGGAGTACCTGGCAGTAGGGGCCTGCACAATGCTTCTAATATGAAAACGTATGTTTTTGGGGTGTCCGTATACTTTGTATCACATGTTGTATGTAATGCGTATAGTTTACACATTTCTGCAGCTGGTGAATCTAGCGTCGATTTTTATTATTTACTTCAAATGTGGCTATAAAGTGTATTTATTTAAAAATTAATAATTATGAACACCCCCCCCCCCATGAACCATGGACCTTGCCGTTGGTGGGGAGGCTTGCGTGCCTCAGCGATACAGATAGCCGTACCGTAGGTGCAACCACAACGGAGGGGTATCTGTTGAGAGGCCAGACAAACGTGTGGTTACTGAAGAGGGGCAGCAGCCTTTTCAGTAGTTTCAAGGGCAACAGTCTGGATGATTGACTGATTTGGCCTTGTAACAATAACCAAAACGGCCTTGCTGTGCTGGTACTGCGAACGGCTGAAAGCAAGGGGAAACTACAGCCGTAATTTTTCCCGAGGGCATGCAGCTTTACTGTATGATTAAATGATGATGGCGTCCTCTTGGGTAAAATATTCCGGAGGTAAAATAGTCCCCCATTCGGATCTCCGGGCGGGGACTACTCAAGAGGATGTCGTTACCAGGAGAAAGAAAACTGGCGTTCTACGGATCGGAGCGTAGAATGTCAGAACCCTTAATCGGGCAGGTAGGTTAGATAATTTAAAAAGGGAAATGGATAGGTTAAAGTTAGATATAGTGGGAATTAGTGAAGTTGGGTGGCAGGAGGAACAAGACTTCTGGTCAGGTGACTACAGGGTTATAAACACAAAGTCAAATAGGGGTAATGCAGGAGTAGGTTTAATAATGAATAGGAAAATAGGAATGCGGGTAAGCTACTACAAACAGCATAGCGAACACATTATTGTGGCCAAGATAGATACGAAGCCCACACCTACTACAGTAGTACAAATTTATATGCCAACTAGCTCTGCAGATGACGAAGAAATTGAAGAAATGTGTAATGAGATAAAAGAAATTATTCAGATAGTGAAGGGAGACGAAAGTTTAATAGTCATTGGCGACTGGAATTCGAGTGTAGGAAAAGGGAGAGAAGGAAACATAGTAGGTGAATATGGATTGGGGCTAAGAAATGAAAGAGGAAGCCGCCTGGTAGAATTTTGCACAGAGCACAACTTAATCATAGCTAACACTTGGTTCAAGAATCATAAAAGAAGGTTGTATACATGGAAGAACCCTGGAGATACTAAAAGGTATCAGATAGATTATATAATGGTAAGACAGAGATTTAGGAACCAGGTTTTAAATTGTAAGCCATTTCCAGGGGCAGATGTGGACTCTGACCACAATGTATTGGTTATCACCTGTAGATTAGAACTGAAGAAACTGCAAAAAGGTGGGAATCTAAGGAGATGGGACCTGGATAAACTGAAAGAACCAGAGGTTGTACAGAGTTTCAGGGAGAGCATAAGGGAACAATTGACAGGAACGGGGGAAAGAAATACAATAGAAGAAGAATGGGTAGCTCTGAGGGATGAAATAGTGAAGGCAGCAGAGGATCAAGTAGGTAAAAAGACGAGGGCTAATAGAAATCCTTGGGTAACAGAAGAAATATTGAATTTAATTGATGAAAGGAGAAAATATAAAAATGCAGTAAATGAAGCAGGCAAAAAGGAATACAAACGTCTCAAAAATGATATCGACAGGAAGTGCAAAATGGCTAAGCAGGGGTGGCTAGAGGACAAATGTAACGATGTAGAGGCTTATCTCACTAGGGGTAAGATAGATACTGCCTACAGGAAAATTAAAGAGACCTTTGGAGATAAGAGAACCACTTGTATGAACATCAAGAGTTCAGATGGAAACCCAGTTCTAAGCAAAGAAGGGAAAGCAGAAAGGTGGAAGGAGTATATAGAGCGTCTATACAAGGGCGATGTACTTGAGGACAATATTATGGAAATGAAAGAGGATGTAGACGAAGATGAAATGGGAGATACGATACTGTGTGAAGAGTTTGACAGAGCACTGAAGGGCCCAAGTCGAAACAAGGCCCCGGGAGTAGACAACATTCCATTAGAACCACTGACAGTCTTGGGAGAGCCAGTCCTGACAAACTCTACCATCTGGTGAGCAAGATGTATGAAACAGGCGAAATACCCTCAGACTTCAAGGAGAATATAATAATACCAATCCCAAAGAAAGCAGGTGTTGACAGATGTGAAAATTACCGAACAATCAGTTTAATAAGCCACAGCTGCAAAATACTAACACGAATTCTTTACAGACGAATGGAAAAACTAGTAGAAGCCGACCTCGGGGAAGATCAGTTTGGATTCCGTAGAAATACTGGAACATGTGAGGCAATAGTGACCTTACGACTTATCTTAGAAGAAAGAATAAGGAAAGGCAAACCTACGTTTCTAGCATTTGTAGACTTAGAGAAAGCTTTCGACAATGTTGATTGGAATACTCTTTTTCAAATTCTAAAGGTGGCAGGGGTAAAATACAGGGAGCGAAAGGCTATTTACAATTTGTACAGAAACCAGATGGCAGTTATAAGAGTCGAGGGACATGAAAGGGAAGCAGTGGTTGGGAAGGGAGTAAGACAAGGTTGTAGCCTCTCCCCGGTGTTATTCAATCTGTATATTGAGCAAGCGGTAAAGGAAACAAAAGAAAAGTTCGGAGTAGGTATTAAAATCCATGGAGAAGAAATAAAAACTTTGAGGTTCACCGATGGCATTGTAGTTCTGTCAGAGACAGCAAAGGACTTGGAAGAGCAGTTGAACGGAATGGACAGTGTCTTGAAGGGAGGATATAAGATGAACATCAACAAAAGCAAAACGAGGATAATGGAATGCAGTGGAATTAAGTCGGGTGATGTTTAGGGTATTAGATTAGGAAATCAGACACTTAAAATAGTAAAGGAGTTTTGCTATTTGGGGAGCAAAATAACTGATGATGGTCGAAGTAGAGAGGATATAAAATGTAGACTGGCAATGGCAAGGAAAGCGTTTCTGAAGAAGAGAAATTTGTTAACATGGAGTATTGATTTAAGTGTGAGGAAGTCATTTCTGAAAGTATTTGTATGGAGTGTAGCCATGTATGGAAGTGAAACATGGACGGTAAATAGTTTGGACAAGAAGAGAATAGAAGCTTTCGAAATGTGGTGCTAGAGAAGAATGCTGAAGATTAGATGGGTAGATCACATAACTAATGAGGAAGTATTGAATAGGATTGGGGAGAAGAGAAGCTTTTGGCACAACTTGACCAGTAGAAGGGATCGGTTGGTAGGACATGTTCTGAGGCATCAAGGGATCACCAATTTAGTATTGGAGGGCAGTGTGGAGGGTAAAAATCGTAGGGGGAGACCAAGAGATGAATACACTAAGCAGATTCAGAAGGATGTAGGTTGCAGTAGGTACTGGGAGATGAAGAAGCTTGCACAGGATAGAGTAGCATGGGGAGCTGCATGAAACCAGTCTCAGGACTGAAGACCACAACAACAACAATTATGAACAACATTATTTAACTTCCAAATGTGTGCCTAAGTAGATCTGCCACAACAGATAGTAATTTCTAACTCTCACCATACACAAATGCACTGTTTATACTGGTAAATTCATCATGCTCTGTGAGCTGGGTTGGGTTCAGACGCAGACGTGTTACAACGAAAATCGTCTTTTTCATTTCACACCCCCTGACATATCGATCGTGCACGTCGTACCGCGTGAAGACCGGAACAGCGACATTTCCGGCAGGGTTCGACGCATGTCGAGCGCCGCAACGCGAAGCAGGAGTAGCGGCAGTGTAGCGTCGCCGGCTGTCACTCTGTTTTTCGAATCAGAGCGAGTGAGACGGGCAGGCAGGCAGGCACTTGCTGGAGGTGACAGCCCTGCAGGTCGATAGCCGTGGGCCGCTGGACAGGCCACTCTGCCTAATTGTCGGCTCCGCCCCCCTTTCCGCCCCACCCCCACCTCCTTCACCCCACCCCACCATTAGCGGGGCTGCTCAATTTTCGCTCCGTTTGACGTCCGGCATTTTAGAAGCACTCTGGCCCGAGTTGGCAGAACCAGAGGCGTTGCGACTGTCGCTATGTAGTTAATTTGCTGAGCGTTAAATGGACGAGTCTGATGCACGGACATCCGTGCAGTGGTGGTGACTCACTTAGACGCCGTACCACACATAAGTGCTTTAATGATGAAGTTAAATGAGAATCTTGAGACTCAAAGACATTCTACAGGAAAATTCTAAAAGCGCTTGACCACAAAGTATATGCGTAACAGTTAGGGGAAAGGGAAGTAAGATGGGGTAGCTAACACTCTAAGTCGCTTTGGAGCTAAACGGTTTAACCTACAGATCGTCGGATTTGTTAATAATAATCATTGTTTAATTGGATACAATATGTTGTCCCTGAAACTGTACGTTACTGAAAGAAAACGTGATACAGTCTTATTTCCGTTCGTAAATGCATAAAAAACAGGAAATAAATTACGTTTTGCTGTTTGCAGATGACAAGTTGTATATTGTGTAGCATAACAGCTACCAAAACAAAAGGACAATAACATAATGTAAGGTATGTTACTTTTCGCTAATTAAGTTATAAATGCAACTTTTACATAATGTTGTAAACGACGCAAATGTTAATATGTTAACAACAAATTTACAGTTAAAAATAAAAAATAGAAACCACTGACGATAGCACAAAAGTGCTGAAACATGTATGGGTGAAACATAAGAAAAAAGGTGTCTTGCATAAGGCGGAACTTCTCATCCCATTTTCTTATCAAGCACGGAGACAACAAGAAGAACTGCGGCACAAGATGACTAATAAAATCAGCCTTTTTGAAGATGGTGCAATTATATTTAATTAAGTACTAACTGAAAGAAGCTGCGCCGGCCGGTGTGGCCGTTCGATTCTAGGCGCTTCAGTCTGGAACCGCGTGACCGCTACAGTCGCAGGTTCGAATGCTGCCTTGGGCATGGATGTGTGTCATGTCCTTAGGTTAGTTAGGTTTAAGTAGTTCTAAGTTCTAGGGGACTGATGACCACAGATGTTAAGTCGCATAGTGCTCAGAGCCATTTGAACCATTTATTTTGATTGTAAAAGTGTGTATCCACAAATAAATTCAGTAAACTGAAAGACAAAATCTCATTCAAATCATTCAAGTGAATCGTAGAAAGAAACAGTACGCAATTTTCGCAATTGGCAAAAGAAGGCTCTGCAAAGTCATAGAAAAATCAAAGCAGGGAGTGTAAAAAGGAACACAATACGCTGACAGAATAATCTTCAATATGTCATTCTAAACTAAAACTGTCATTCACTGTATAATAATAAGAAGAACGCAAACTATATTCTACCCATAATGATTCCAAAGCAATGATTTCTAATTCTATGTTCATAAAACCGAACATGTTCCTATGAATAAACTGTTCAATTTGCTGTATGCATATGAGAGACGATACGGAAATAGCAACAAGTGGTGCACCCATTTGTACGTGGACCACGTTTGCATTGTTATGCCTCGCAGCCTGTGCAACTATTTTCTTAAGGTACATCCGGATGGTATAATCTAAACATCTCTTGGCCATCACAGTATTTATATTATCATCATCGAGGATCAATTGCTAGAAAGACTGCCATGTTATGGGGCTGTTTGCAAAATGCTTGTTTTGTCTGCAGTAGGAGCTCATCAGCTCTTTTTTAACAGAAAACATTTGGGTGGACAACTAGGGCAAAACCAAGATGACCAATAGACATGAAAACTAGAGTTTTCCCTAGTGACATCAGCACAGACAAACAAGTAAAAGTAATTGGAAAATGATGAAATGAAACAGAAGTATATATCGCTTAACCCCCAACTAGCATACCGCAATGTCATCAGGTATTTCAGCAAAACAAAGAAGCAAGTCAAACAAAATAGCATGGTTTATTCCGAGTTTAATGAGATTCATAATGACGAATAGCTACCACAGCTAGTTGCTTGCTTAGTTACACCATCTTCTTTTATTTCCATTCACTATACTTTGAAGAACACCGTGGAGTAAAGCGCTTCTGCGCTAAATCACAACGCTCGGCTTCAGATGTCGGATAGTTGTGATGAAAATAATGCTTATACACCGAAACAGAATTTAGTCTTACCGTTTTCCATACCCGAAATGAGTGATCAGTCCGTATGGATGCCAGTTTGTACAAAAACATATCTCGCGAAATAAATCTGAGTCTATTTCTCCGCTAAGGTGTCTCTTCTGTACCCGACGAGGGCAACAACCGACTCGTAGAATCCACGGGTTCCCAGCGGTCTTCGAAACTTTGAGATTCACGTATCTTCGGTAATCGCTTCTTGTGGCACCTGCTGGCTTATACGTTGGTCTCGCCTCCTGTGCTCCTAAAAGCACTACTCTACAACGAGCTGCGTTCTGGACAAATCTCAAGTAACTCTTGCCGTAAACACCAGAAAACTTCTTACCGTGTCGAGGGAAACCGCCACATCAAGTCCAGCACATGATAAAATCTTTCGCACTGGCTGTTAAAATACTTTTATTAAAAAACTTACTACAGGCTTCGCATCAGTAGAGATGTATCTTCAGGTGATCTATACAAGAAATCAAAAACATTACAGAATTACAGTGGTTTATAAAACAGATGTGCACTACCATAAAGCGCCTAATATAATGAGAGCTGAGTACCGCCAGGGTTTTGAAAAGTCATGGCATGGCAAAGTGACTGCGCAGAACCAAGACACATTGCTCGTTGTCAAGATACACTGAAGAGCCAAAGAAACTGGTACACCTGCCTATTATGGTGTATGGTCCCCGTGAGCACGCAGTAGTGCCGCAACACGACGTATCATGGACTCGACTTATGTCTCAAGTCGTGCTGGAGGGAATTGACACGATGGATCCTGCAGGGCTCTCCATAAATCCGTAAGAGTGCGAGGGGGTGGAGATTTCTTTCGAACCGAACGTTGCAAAGCATCCCAGATATGGTCAATAATATTCATGTCTGGGGAGTTTGGAGGCCAGCGGAAGGGTTGTAACTCAGAAAAGTGATCCTGGAGCACTCTGTAGCAATTCTGGAAATGTGGCGTGTCTCATTTTCCTGCTGGAATTGCCCAAGTCCGTCGGAATGCAAAATGTACGTGAATGGATACAAATGATCAGACAGGACGTATCACCTGACAGAGTCGTGTCTAGACGTATCAGAGATCACAATTTCACACCAACTGCACACGCTCCACAGCATTACAGAGCCTCCACAAGCTTTATAGTCCCCTCCTGACATGCAGGATCCATGGATTTGTGAGGTTGTCTCCATAGCCGTACACATCCATCCACCCGATACAATTTGATACGAGACTCGTCCGACCAGGCAGCATGTATCCAGTCACCAACAGTCCAATGTCCATGTTAACGGGCCCAGGCGAGACGTAAAGCTTAGTGTCGACCAGTCATCAAGGGTTCACGAGTTGGCCTTCGGCTCCGAAAGCCCACATCGATGATGGTTCGTTGACTGTTTCGCATGCTGACACTTGTTGGTAGTCCAGCATTGAAATATGCAGCAATTTGCGGAAGGGCTGCACTTGTGTCAAGTTGAACGATTCTCTTCTGTCGTCGTTGGTCCCGTTCTTGCAGGACATTTTCCGGGACAAGCGATGTCGGAGATTTGATGTTTTACTGGATTCCTGACCTTCATGGTATACCAGTGAAATGATCGTACGGGAAAATCCACACTTCATCGCTACCTCGGATATGCTGTGTCCCATCGCTCGTACGATGACTATAACAACACGTTCACACTCGCTTAAATCTTGATAACTTACCATTGCAGCAGCAGTAACCGATCTAACAACTGGACACTTGTTTCTCTTATAGAGGCGTTGCCGCCCGCAGCGCCGTATTCTGGTTATTTACAAAATGGTTCAGATGGCTCTGAGCACTAAGGGACTTAACTTCTGAGGTCATCAGTCCCCTAGAACTTAGAACTACTTAAACCTAACTAACCTAAGGACACCACACACATCCATGCCCGAGGCAGGATTAGAACCTGTGATCGTAGCGGCCGCGTGGTTCCAGACTGTAGAGCCTAGAACTGCTCGGCCATCCCGGCCAGCGGCTGTTTACATATCTCTGTATTTGAATACGCATTTCTATACCAGTTCGGTTTGGAGCTTCTTTGTAAAATCGATTGCACGATAAAAGCGGCTGTCTGTGATTAAAAAGGCTGGGAACTCGCTGCTGCTGTAAGTGACAGTAAGCCTGATGAATTTACTTAAATTTCTAACTCTCGTGTATTTAAGGTGAATGCTTCACCATGCCGTAGACAGCATGTAAGTTTTTACGGTGCCAGCGTAAACTGTACTGGTGAGTCGGTATTACTACCCACGAGTGCAAAGTGGCGGCAGCGCGAGTCTCGAGCCCAATTGATGCTATATATGACTGTATCAGTGGCGGTTGGCTTTACAATGCGTGAAATTTACGTGCTATTACGTATTAAATCATCATTGAGATTTCTTTAAAAATTAAAATGGATAAAATTCTTAAAATATGAATTAATACAACTCTGAATAAGCGCAAGTACGCACTTCTCGCAATGTTTCCATATTTTTGTCCGACCGCTGTATAAGGACAGAATGTAAGCAGAGAGGAATGGCCAATCATTCTAACAACGATACGGGTCGCAAAATGAGGAAACCCACTGAGATGACAGACTTTGACAAAGGACAGATTGTAATAGCTCACTGCCTAGGTGCGAGCACCTCAGAAAGGGCGAAGCTCGTCGGTCGTTCCCGTGCTACTGTCGTGAGCATCTATGGAAAGTTACTCACGGCGATGAAACTACTTGTAGCTGACAAAGCGTTGGACGTCAGCCTCTGATCACAGAATGTCGCAAGCTTGTCTTCTCTGTAAATCAGGTGTGTGGCACGTGTGACGCCAGAGTACAGCGCTGCTGCGGACGCAAGTGTTTCAAAGCACAGCGTTCAAAGGATAATGCTGGACAACGGTATCCGCAGTAGACGACTCGAACGTGGAAAACAGTACCATGTGGCGGCAGAAAAATGTTGAACCGGAAATAATAAACCACGAGATAGTTTTCCTTTAATTTATCTTTTCAATTGAAATAAATTTCTTTCGTATGTTTTATTTTTTTAAATATTCTATTTCTGTTTCATTTTCTCCCTGCCTCCATTCTTAAAAAGTGGTAAATTATTAATGACTCTTCAAGGTTATTTTTTGTTATTTCAAACTCATCTCTCAAATGGTTCAAATGGCTCTGAGCACTATGGGACTTAACTTCTGAGGTCATCACTCCACTAGAACTTAGAACTACATATACCTAACTAACCTAAGGACATCACACCGTATCGGTCGCGCGTTTCCAGACTGTAGCGCCTAGAACCGCATGCTCACAACGGCCGGCAAACTCATCTCTCAGTTGCCGTCTACTGCTACCTCCTGTGTCCTACTAACAATGCGTAAGAAACTTCTTCTAATGTTTATTCGTCTTTAATTTCCTCTCCCACTTCTTTCTCTCACCATAACCAGCTACGAGCTCAGATTGGTACGTAAGCTGGCATTCATTTACAGCCATGTCCCGTCGTTCATCGTCAAGGTAAAACTGATAGAATGCTAAAAGCGGTTGTCTGTAGTTAAATTGACTGCGACAGGAAGCCGCATACCCTTATTTAAATTTCTGACTCCCGTATAATTATGGTGAATGTCTTACCATGCAGCAGAAAGCATAGAAGAGTGCACCGTGCCATCGTAAACTGCACTGACGGGTCGGTATTACGAGCCACGTGTGTGAGGTGGTGCTAGCGCGTGTCTCGGACCGCACAAATACTAGCTGCAACTAGAAAGGTCGGGGTTGGATGACTGAACTCTAACGTGGGAAAATTGTTCGGGCTTATATAGTGTGTGCTTCCTTACCCACTATAGTCGCGGTGTTTGTTGTTTCACAAGACACCTTATAGAAGATTTATAGCGTATACCAGTGAAAACGGGAAAACATCATCCGCTAAAAAATGTAAATGTCATGTGACTACGGCCTCCCGTCGGGTAGACCGTTCGCCGTGTGCAAGTCTTTCGATTTGACGCCACATCGATGACTTGCTCTTCGATGGGGATGAAATGATGAAGATTACGACAACACAACATCCAGTCCGTGAGCGGAGAAATTCTCCGACCCAGCCGAGAATGGAACACGGGCGCTTAGGACTGACATTCTGTCGCGATTACCACTCAGCTAACGGGGGCGGACATCATCCGCTAAGTTACAGTATCAACAAAAGCGTGTGTCAAATGATCATGACGGCCATGACGGACTGTGGCGTAAAATAGGACGACAGCTGCGAAAGTCACTGTACAACAGAATGTCATAGCCACGAAACACGACAGCACCAAAACAACATGAAGGAAAATCCATAAGCAGGGAATTGCACGGTGAAATGGAATTCCAAACCCACTCGTCAGCGATGCAAATGCCCGCAACAGTAAAACTTGGTGCCATAAAACATGGACTATGGAGGAATAGAAGAATGTTATTTCGTGGGATGAATCTTGTTTCACACTGTTTGCAACTTCCGGGCGAGTTTACGTCTCAAGAGTGAAACATGGCGGGGGTTCAGTGATGTTCAAATATGTGTGAAACCTTATGGGACTTAACTGCTAAGGTCATCAGTCCCTAAGCTCACACACTACTTAACCTAAATTATCCTAGGGATAAACACACACACCCATGCCCGAGGGAGGACTCGAACCTCCGCCGGGACCAGCCGCACAGTCCATGACTGCAGCGCCGGCCGGGGTGGCCGAGAGGTTCTAGGCGCTTCAGTCTAGAACCGCGCGACCACTACGGTCGCAGGTTCGAATCCGGCCTCGGGCATGGATGTGTGTGATGTCGTTAGGTTATTTAGGTTTAAGTAGTTCTATGTTCTAGGGGACTGATGACCTCAGATGTTAAGTCCCATAGTGCTCAGAGCCATTTGAGCCATGACTGCAGCGCCCGAGACCGCTTGGCTAATCCCGCGCAGATGGTTAAGTGATGAATTGGGCAGCCATATCGTGTCATTCCATGGGTCTCATGGCTAACCAGCGAGGTCGCATTACTGTCAAGGTTTATGTGATCGTTCTGGCTGATCAGGTCCGTCCAATTGTTCCCCAGTGGTCATGCTGCGTTCCAAGACTGTAGGGCCATTGTATACATACAGGCAGGTTTTGTGGGTTCGAGGTTGAATTTTCGCATGTCACGTGGCCACCACACTCACCAGACCTCAATATTAGTCAGCCTTTGTGGCCTGCTTTCTAGGGAAGTCTGCGTGATAGCTATCCGCCTCCGTCAGCGCTACCTATACTTGCCATTATTTTGCAGGAAGAATGGTTTAAGATTCCCTTGAAAACCATACAGGACACATATTTATCCATTATAAATGGACTGGAAGGTTTTTGAAAAGCTATTTGTTTTCGTTCACCGTATTAAGTGCGGTAATGCATAGTGTTTTTCCATATTTTTATACGCCCTATGTAGCTAAAGCCCCTCAACGACACGGGGATTTATCCAATCTCATGATCGGAAGGGGTCAAAACGTTTCTGCTCATCAGTGTAGGTCTGCCCTTAGCTCTGGCCGTTTCCTCACTCCTAGGAAGACTTATGACCCGGTCACCGTAGAGTCTACGCGATACTACCTTCATTATTCCACGTACATATTAAACGCTGCACAGGGCGACTCAAAAAAAAAAAAAAACTTTAAAAACTGGCATGGCACATGTGGGACAGAACAAAGATTAGCCGTAACGTAGGAACCAGGTGTCGCAAACGCAACGAGAAGGCGCTAAGGTCACGAGACCGAAGCTTCACTGCGAGAGTCCTCCTCACCGATGAAGCTGTGTTCTAAATCGCGGATGTGATTAATATTCGCAATCTGCATACGTGGGTGGATATGAAACCACATGCTACATGCAAACGCATGCCTCACAACGCAGATTTACCCTTGAGTTGTGGGCTGGTACCGTCGGAGAATGTTTAATTGGTCCATACATTCTCACGGCTCGACTTGATCGTCGCACGTATCTCTTATTACTGTGAGAGACTCTGCAGGACATAATGAATGATGTTATCATGCCTGTTAGTGGTCGCATTAGATTTCAGCAGGACGGATCCCCCGCGCATTTCAGCAGACAAGTGGGCCATTCGCATGGCTACCACTGACATTCGATCTGTCCTCAATCGATTTTTTTTCTGTAGATGGTATCTTGTGCATGTAACACCTGTTACATCGCCGGGGGACCTAGTGGGCAAGACTTTTGTGGCAGCAGGATGTCTTCGAGATGCACCAGGTAAATTTTGAGAGAATGCGTCGTTCAATGCAGCGCCGATGTCATGCATGTCACTATGCATCTGGACAAATCTTTGAGCATCTCCTCAGTGGGCGTCCTTTAGCAGCATGTGACTAAATAACTGAAACGACATTTAGTAGGCGCGGATGGCATTTGAGACCCCCGGCTCCTAAGTGATCATTGATCCTTGTTGTATGTCCGACGTACTATGTAACTTTGTAACATTACTTGGAGTATCCTGTACGGTTGGTCAATTAGCGATCTCTACTGGTTTTAAAAGGTATGATACTCCTCACACTTTCATTATGGAGTAGAAGTCAAGATTAAATTAGCAATAAAATTTAATTTGCTTACTATACAGTCTTGAAACCTTTTATGGCTTTCGGTTTCTATATGGGAGCACTGGAATGTTGATAACGAAAGGTGTCAGTTTAAAACAACCGTTCCATTGTGAAGAGCAGAGATTTTTGGAGGATTTACAGACTGACTTCGGTATTTGCAGATGTGATGATAGCGTGAAATCCAGTCCATACCAGAGCTGTTAGACAACTTTCTGTGCGCGAAGAATGCACACCGACATGTACCAGTGAGCTCGATACATTCCTAAAGTGATTCATTAGCGTAGATGTGGCCGTTCTTTCACACCAATACAGTGCAGACATTGCAAGTGACAGATGCATGTCTTATTAAAGCTGCAGCCACAAAACGTTTGTCCTGAGCTGAGTCGGTATGTGTTCATGACATGCCACGCTATTGCTGGCTGCGTCAGAGGCTCGGGAAACAGGGCATATAAATTTTCAAGGGTAGTCTTACCGTGAAGTAGTATTCCGCGCGTCTACCCACTTGAATGATAAAATTCGTACTAGATCAAACTGTGTATTTAGGTGTTGATCAGTGAGGTATATTCAGTGCAAGATAGCCAACTTCTTTCTCAAATGCTTATATCGAACCGCAAAAATAAGTTTTCTAACAATATTTTGAATGTTTTATGAGGACACAAATGGTCCTCTTAGGGCTATTCGTTACCATGAATAAGTAGATCCGCTTCATCTCATCATCAGGAAAATAGAAAAGCAAGTAATCCATGGCCCCGCATTAAAAAAAGGAACAATCGACTTCATCTGTGGGATATGATTAGTGTCCCATGAAATGTAAAAATGTTCTTCCTACTGATTTCCTTCCAAAATGTAAAATAACTGGCGGGAACTGTGGAACTCAGGTACACGAAATGGTTGGAGAAATGCGTAAGAAGAGACCGGGAATTAAAAATGTAAAACAAAAAATTACTTTCATCAGGACAATATAGTTGTTCTCAGAGATACTTTGAAAGTTTGAGGATTAGAAGTTCTGATGGAATATCGAAACTGTTGACCATACACATAACACTGTGATTTTCAATTATTCTCGTAACTATGAGATGTAAATTGTTTTTGAATCCAGATGAATTATAGCAACTGGCACCTAAAAAATCTCAATTCTCCCTGAAAAGGATAATCTTTCACTACCAGACCGAGATAGTTGCTAGTGTCATTGCTAGTACTGCTTATGACTAAAGTGCGCGTCATTTATGTTGGCGGCCGAGTTTAGGTTCGTTCTGCGCATCTGACGTCACAAAACACAGTCAGCCAATGAACAGAGAACGACGTTGCCAGATCTCGACTGCAGTGCAGAGCAAGGACGAGTGTCTTCAGTTTTAGAAACGTTCAGTCATATATAACGTAATCGAACAAACGCAATGTCTTGATAGCAGACTTTCTTTTATAGAAAGTTTCGAAAAAGAATTCTTTATACCAATTGCTTCATACTCTATTAATTAATTATACCAAACAAGCAATAAGACTCCTAATTCAGGCGATAGCAAGGAAAGGTGTTTGTATCAATCTCACGAACCGCTTTTTCGCAATAAAGAACAGCGGTAATTGTTTATTTCCTATTGTACTTCGACGAAGCATGAGTAATTCATAGTCATACCAACAGTGTTTGTCAGTATTTTGCGTGACTTGTTAGAATCGTCATGGAGTTACCTTCTGAGAAGAGCTGTGGTAGCGTAACGGTTAAGCTGTTGAGCTACCAAGTGAAAGGTTGTGGGTTCAAACGTTGCACAGTGTTTAATATTTTCTTTATTTAGAAACAATATCGTAGTGTCTTACTTCACGAATTTTATTCGTTTGAATGCAGTTTTTTGAAATTTCTCATGCTTTGTCTCTTCATTTCGCTGCTGCAGACACGTGCTCCCCGCATTCATCACTGCACTGCTCGCCTGTGCAGACACATGGTGTTCCCACTGCTTTGACATACTTATCATTCTATTTCACAAAAACTATTTGGCCCAAAAATTTGATTTTTACACATCTTCTTGACTGATACCTTCCCCCGCATAAATGACTTAATTTTGTTTCGATATTCAACGCAGTTATTGTGCAGCATGAAATGTAGTAAACCATTGCACGAAATTTTGAAGAGTTTGCAGAGGTAATAGTCCATAGGGTATACTTTCCGTATGGTCGATTTTAGTTGCCACAATCTTGAGAATGAAATGTGGACAAGATACCTAAATTTCATATAAAATTTACTGTATAACAATATCTCATTTAATTTAAGTACCACACAGGTGTCGTATGTAATAATGAGAAATATTTCGTCTTTCGCTACTGTAATAAAAGTTTTATTTACACCGGGCACGTTTGGCTTTATTTTAAAGCACTTCAATCAGTGAAAGGTATGGGACATACACAATGGTACTCATGTTCTCTTTCTTGTTTTTGTTCCACAGTCGCAGTTTTACCAATGGTATTGAAATATATTCCTCTTCCGCAACTGTAATAAGCGACTTATTTAGACCAGACGCGTTTCTCTCTTTTGAAGCATCTTCAGTGGACAGTATTTTGTCTCCTCCATTGCCAAGTCACCTTTCGTAGTTTTGTGCTGCGGTAACACAGTATTCAACGTTTGTGTCAGCTGATCAGTATTTTAGCAAATAAGTGCTGTTTGTGTGTGCCACACACAAAATTTATATTTGCCATAGCTCAGAGCACTTCACTGATAGACGGTATATTCAAGTCCTAATGTTTTTGTTAGTCCACAGTTTTGTTTAATGTATTTTGTCTAATTCCTTTTGATTGATTGAAGTGCTTTAAAATAAAGCCAAACGTGCCCAGTGTAAATAAAACTTTTGTTACAGTCGCGAAAGATGGAATATTTCTCAATATTCCATATGACACTAATGTGGTAGTTAAATTAAATGAGATATTGTTATAAAGTAAATTTTATATGAAATTTAGGTATCGTGTCCACATTTCATTCTCAACATTGTGGCAACTAAAATCAACCACACGGAAAGTATACTCTATGGACTTTTACCTCTACAAACTCTTCAAAATTTCGTGCAATGGTTTACTATGTTTAATGCTGCATAATAACTGTGTCGAACATCGAAACAAAATTAAGTCATTTATGGAGGGAAGGTATCAGTCAAGAAGAGGTGTAAAAACCTAATTCTTGGGCCATATAGTTTTTGTGAAATCGAATGATAAGTGTGTCAAAGCAGTCGGAACACCATGTGTCTGCGCAGGCGAGCAGTGCAGTGACAAAATCGCGCACAGCGCGGCATGCAGGGAGCACGTCTTTGTAGCAGCGAAAGGGTTAATGCGGCCGTGGTGGCTTTACTTCTTGAACTGCGCGCTCCCCCCTAAACGTAAGCTTGCGAACTATGCTATACTATGGCGCTGCTTCTCTTGGCGCGTGCGTCGTGTGCAACTGGCAACGCAGCAATCTCCCGCGTCTGGGCGGGCATGCGCGAGCCGCCAAGATAAAAGAATTGAACTATAGTAGTACTACAGGGTACCCTCCGCCACGAACCATACGGTGGCTTGAGGAGTATCCATGTAGATGTAGATTTAGACGTTGCAGTTCTTATTTTCGTTCTTGCTAAGAAAAAATGGAGAGGAATTCCATCTTATGCAGAGATCGTTCAATAGTTTAGTTTTCACCGCGACACGTTCTTACCCATTGAAGATAGCACATAGTGCCGAAACGTGTGTGGGTGAAAACAGTTACAAATGGTTCAAATGGCTCTGAGCACTATGGGACTCAACTGCTGAGGTCATTAGTCCCCTAGAACTTAGAACTAGTTAAACCTAATTAACCTAAGGACATCACAAACATCCATGCCCGAGGCAGGATTCGAACCTGCGACCGTTGCGGTCTTGCGGTTCCAGACTGCAGCGCCTTTAACCGCACGGCCACTTCGGCCGGCAACAGTTACAGAAAATAGTCTTGCATAAGACGTAATTCCTCTCCAATTATTTATGAATTTATCATACGCGCCAAAAATTGATAGGCAGCCACGCACAAAGCGATCACGAAAGTACCACGAACAGGACTGGCCATAAAAATTGCACCACTAGGAGGATAGCGAATAACGAAATTTCACTCACTCTGTGTACTGTGCATAATTTAGTTGAATTAATACTTGTTTTTGATGATTTGGGGGTGTACAGGGAGGAAATTGAGATGACAGAGTTGCCACTTCTGGTAGCAACATCTCCAATCGGTCAAACCGAGCTCGAGAGACAGATATGGGTTCGTCATTCCTCGCTGCTTCATATCTATGACAGGTTTCACCGATGGTAGTGGGATTGTGACTGGTGACATGGCTGTCTGTTGGCAACCCATAACCAGACATTTAAAATGGGCGACAGATTTATAGAACGTGCTGGTCATGGCAACACGCTCTTTATCGAGGTAATTCAGGACAATAGGGAGCAACTTGCGGTCTTGCGTTATCTTGTTGAAAGATAAAGTCACTGCGCCTACGAAGATAAAATTCGAAGATTAGACAATAATATATCATACGCGAAACAGTCCAAATAATCGCTCTGCAAAACAGAAGTAGGTATGGGAAAAAACGACCGTTTAAAACCGATGCCGGTATTTTAGTTCTGGATGACCAATATTCTTCGGTAATTGTCTGATCTCTGTTATAACAGGTTCTTTCCATTTTTTACTGATAACCGGGTAAAAGGACCGGTATATCAGTCTGCCATAGCAGCAGTGCTAACATCTTTGGTTCTTAAATAAGTCTTTTAAACAAGATCAGTTTTTATTCGCAAAATTTCGGTTGCTTTGAAATATTGGGTTATTATTAAAATCGGGAGAAGCAATCAGCACTAGTTTGATAACAACGCCTGCAGTTAAAAAATAGCAACAAACATATGTCAGAAGAATCTTCACAGCGTCGCAGAGACAATAATGTGGACTTGAATATTAGACGATATGCTTGCCTTGTGGTGTGCAAGTCTTGCCCTCTCTATAGCATCTATAGCAGTTCCTCGCTGTCGTCCTTGGACATCAGTTGCATTATACGTAGAATAGTACCATCCATAGTTTTGAAGTATTTTACTAAGTGTTGTACCAGTGAAGTACAATGCTCGATTTACTTCAAAAGATTAAAAACGGGAGGCACAACAAAGTTGTGACTTCATAAAACGGGAACACATCGGCAATGTTCCTTCGAAGAGATGATATATTTCATTGACATATCTATAGTTTCAGAGGTGCGCTATAAACCTGGTATAATAACTGAGCCTATGAGTTGGTGGCTGCTTCATTGTGAAAAATTGAAATTATCTAAAGTGACGATGCAAGGAAGCCCACCCACGTCACTTACAAAGGGTACCCACTTTGTGTCCAGCCGATTTTCCATATTGTGTTGCCTACTGCACGTGGTTCTTGCACCGCTGCATCGACAAATCCCTGTTCCCACTTCGAGTTCTGTTCATAGAAGAATGTAAGTTCACGAGGGACTTTGTTCTGAATTAGCGAAAAAGCTATGCCTAGGCAAACGAAAATCCTCGTGCCACGCATTTTGAGGGATTTCAGCACCGGTTTGGTATTAACGACTGGGCAGGTATTCCTGACTGTAATACCTCCTTCCACTCAAGCTAACTGGTACTTGATACTTGATCTTCCTACAAAACGTTTTGGACCCGTTCTTGGCAGCTGCGTCACTAAATATCCCTCAGGAAATGTGGTTTTAGCTTTATGGTGGACAACGTCACTTCTCACGTACGGTGCGGAGACATCTCAGCAGACGATATAGTGAAGATCGATAGGTCAAGGTGGTCCAACCACGTGGCCGCCGCGATCGCCGGAGTTAATTCATATTGACTACTTCTTGTAGCGTCGTATTCAAAGTATAATTTGCGAGACTGCTGTAGAGACAGAGGAACATTTGTTGGCACGAGCTCTGGCCGCTGCACTAGAAATTGAAGAGGTCCGCAGCTCGTGGTCGTGCGGTAGCGTTCTCGCTTCCCGCGCCCGGATTCCCGGGTTCGATTCCCGGCGGGGTCAGGGATTTTCTCTGCCTCGTGATGACTGGGTGTTGTGTGCTGTCCTTAGGTTAGTTAGGTTTAAGTAGTTCTAGGGGACTGATGAACGTAGATGTTAAGTCCCGTAGTGCTCAGAGCCATTTGAAACAAATTGAAGAGGCACCAGGTGAAATGGAGAGTGTGTACCACAACAGGCTTCGTAGGTACAATGCCTGTAATAACGTTAATGGTCGCCACATCGAACCACTGTTGTAATGTGTCAGTACTGCTCTATACATACAGTACCGTTGGTTCTTTTCTGTTTGTAATAATGTAAACACGTAATGTTTAAGTATTAATACAAAAAAATTGCTTAACTGATAGATGGATATCTCGTTACCTTTGCTTTCGAATTGTTACCTAATAATTGTACTACGTCACGCCTAATTGAGTTCCTCAAGAAAAAGTGGATGAATTAGATATCTGAATTGAAACCGTTGTAGAATGGAAACAAGACATTCCCAGGCATGAGTTCCTGCTCAAATTTCACTGACGAACAAAAGAAACTGATACACCTGTCTAATATCGTGTAGACCCCACTCGAGCATGCAGAAGTGCCGCAACACGACGTAGCATGGACTCGACTAATGTCTGAAGTAGTGCTGGAGGAAACTGACACCAAGATTCCCGCAGGACTGTCCATAAACCCGTAACAGTACGAGGGGTTGGAGATCTCTTCTGAACAGGACGTTGCAAGGTATCATAGATATGCTCAATAATGTTCATGTCCGGGGAGTTTGGTGGCCAGCAGATGTATCTGAAGTGTTCCTGGACCCATACTGTAGCAATTGTGGACGGGTGAGGTGTGTGCATTGTCCTGCTGGAATTGCCCGAGTCCGTCTAAATGCACAATGGACATTCATGGATGCAGGTGATCAGACAGTGTGCGACGTCACGTGTTCTGGACTGCGGATGAAATTGCTCGTCAATATTTTATAAAGTTTTAGTTTTCAGTCATTTATTTTAAAGTTTTTTTGTGTTAATATTTGCTGTTTTTACAGCTTATTAGCGGATTTTCATTCACCTCAGTCTTTCTTTCTGTGTTGTTGACTGGAGTGATCTTATTCGTGAGTGTGCTTACGTCGTTCATCGAAGCCTCAGGCCTCTGAAGTGTGTTTATATTTCGCAGCGTGCGCTTCCAGCTGTATCGCTTGTCAAAATTGTTTGTGCACTGTATTCGAACTTTAAATTTAGTAGTTTTCAGTCTTTCATCGAAATATTAGCAGTGTGTTTACATTTCGCAGCGAGCAGTTGCAGCTATAGCGGTTCTTAAGTCAAGTTCTGACAAAGCTGTTTGTGCACTGTTATTCAGTTATTAAATTTAGTAGTTTTCAGCGGTGTCTCGTGCTGTTTGTGGTGAAATAACTGTTTAATAAATTTTTGGAAACGTAGCTCACTGTATTTCTTAGAGATTTCTATGCACTGAAGTCGCTTAGTAAATTTCGTGCGGTAGTTTTCAGCTGATGTTTCTTTTTGTTTCTAGTGAAATATTTCAGTAAAAATCTGCATTCACTTTTTTAACTTTGTTGAGTGTTCTAGACGATCCTTGAATTTTTGGTTTTAGCCAATTACTTTTGTGAAGTTTTGTTGGTATTGTGGTTTAGTAGCATTAATAAAAGTTGTTGCTTTCTTAGTAGAGAGTGAATTTTGCCACCACTTTGTTAGTTTTGTAAATTGTTCTACTGGTATTACTGAACTTCGGTCACGTAGACGTTTAGTTTTTTTTTCAGTAAGTGTAAAATTTTACCATTAGTGAGAAGTGTAAGTTTTCTTAGGTTTGTGAGTAGTTGGTTACTGTGTGGGATTTGTTAAAAGTATTTGCAATAGGGGGAATGCTATGGGGAAGCCGGTGGGCATTCTAGCGAGATCCTTTCCTGGGAAGGCAGAATCTGTAGCAGAAATAAGTTGATACAGGAGCAGGAGCGTAAGATCTGTCCCCTTCAGGTGCAGTTACAATACGCAAAAGGAGGAACTAGGTAGGCTGAGGAGGGTGAAGAGCGCTGGGGAATGGGAACTGGCAGTTGTCAACAAGGCAGCTAGGAGGAGAAGGTATTCAGACAGTTTTACGTCGCGCATATGCAATGGATCTGACCAACTGTCAGAATTGAGTGGAGAGGAGCCTCCTGTAGTGTAGGTGTAGGAAACCTGCAGCAGTCTTTAGCAGTAAGGATGCCTAAGTCAGCAGCAAAGTCTAACAGAAAGAAGGTTCTGCTGCTAGGTAGTTCGCACGGTTAAGGTGTGGGCGCCAGCAGTTGCAGTAAGTGTTGGGGAGTGAGTACCAGGTCACCAGCATTGTGAAGCCAAGTGCAGGGTTGGCTCTGGTGACACAGCATAGCAGCGTTATGTAGGAATTTTACGAAAGAGAATCAGGTAGTAATTCTGGGCGGAGCAGGATAGGGACGTGGAAAATGATGTAGGTGGTGACCTGGTGTAGGTAGCTACTCAAACTAGTGGCACTAATGTGCATTTCGTGCAACTCTTTCAGCGTCGTGATCGGCATCATCTTAATGCGACTGTTAGGCACGTTAACATGGGCTGGAGAAGGCACTGATGGCAGAGGGCATGGGTCAATTGCAGTGGTGCCAGTCGAGTAGAGATAAAGTTAGTAAACTACTTATAGATGTTGACTCTGAACTTATTCATATATCGGAGCACCACTTAAATAATGTGACAGTGTAGAGGCTTCCTTTACCAGGATACATATTAGGTGGATGTTTTTCAAGGAGTTCCTTTCAGAATGGGGTAATGGCCATGTACGTAAAAAGTAGTATTTCGTTTGAGTCCATAGACTATCATGTCACTGCACTGGACAGATATCTGAATGTTGGGCAGGAGCAGTTGAGTTTAGTGAAAGTAATCTTGTAATTATTGTTGTTTATAGGTCCACTAACTCTGACTTCAGAGCATTTCTGCTCAAGCTAGAGAGGATTCTTGGTTCACTTTATAGGAAGTACCGGAAATTAGTTATATGTGGTGACTTCGAAATAAATTTTGTATATGATTGTGCATGAAAAAGGATGCTGGTAGATCTCTTAAAGTCATATAATCTGACGCAGACTGTTTTCCAACTGGGGTGCAGGGGAACAGTAGCACAGCCATAGACAATATTTTTATTCATTCTTCATTACTATATGGGCATTCTGTTAATAAAAGGCTGAATAGTCTTTCGTACCATGATGCACGAATTTTAACACTAAAAGCCTTTTGTACTCAAATGTCACATATAATTACAAACTATGTAGGAAAGTTAATCCAATGGCAATAGAGAGTTCTTTAAAACTTCTTAAGGAACGAGAGTGGCAGGATGTTTATAGTTCTGATAACACAGATGACCAGTATAATGCTTTCCTTACCACATTTCTCATGCTCTTAGAGAGTTGCTTTCCATTAGAACGTTCTGAATGGGTTATTAGCAGTAAAAGGCAGCCCGGGTGGCTGACTAGTGGGAAAAGGGTATCATGTAGAACAAATCGTGAACTATATCAAAATTTTGGAAGTAGTCACAATCAAGCTACAATAACCCATTACAAACAGTATTTTAAGGTGCTTAAAAATGTTATTCGGAAGGCAAAGAGTATGTGGTACGCATATGGTATACCTAATTCACAGGGTAAAATTAAAACCATATGGTCAGCACCACAAGATCGACGGTATAAAGTCAGTTGGTAGCAAAAATATTTGTTACTGATAAGTCAGATATATGTGAAGTTTCTAACATTGACTTTCTGAGCAGTGGTGAGTTAAATACAAATTTATTTTCTACAGTGAAAATGCCTTTCCAAGATTGATGTCTGAAATGTTCCTCTGTGTTACCGACAATAATTAAATCACTGAAGACTGAGGACTGTCATGGATATGACGGAGTGCCTAGCATAATATTAAAGTACTGTGCTGCACATGTTAGCCCTGTACTTAGCCATATTTGTAAATTTTCCATCAAGAATGGTCGGTTTCCTGAATGATTATAGTACTCAGCAGTAGAGCGCCTTTATAAAAAGGGAGAGAGGGATAATGTAGACAATTTTAGACCCATTTCTCTGCCATTAGTGTTTGCTAAAGTTATTGAAAAGGCTGTGTATGTAGGGATAATTAATCATTTTATATCACATAATTTGCTGTCAAATATACAGTTCGGCTTTAGAAGTCGTTTAATAACTGAAAATTCTGTATTCTCTTTTCTCTGTGAGGTGCTGGATAGGTTAAACGAAAGGTTTCGAACGCTAGACACATTTTTTGATTTAACTAAGGCGTTCATAGCGTTGATCACAAAATACTGTTCCAGAAGCTGGACCATAATGGAATACGGAAAACAGCTCACAATTGGTTCACTTCTTACTTTAACAACAGACAGCAAAAAGTCACTATTGAGTGTTGAGAATATCTGTGATGGGGGGGTCTGAGTGTGGTACAGTCAAAAGGGGGGTGGGGGGTGCCCCATGAATCAGTGTTGGAGCCAGTCCTGTTCCTCATTTATATAAATGATATGCCCTCTAGTATTAAGGGTAAATCTAAAATATTTCTGTTTGCTCAGGACACTAGCCTGGTAGTAAAGGATGCTGTTTGCAACATTGCTCTGTTTCAAATAGTACAGTTCATGAGATAAATTCATGGCTTCTAAAAAAAGAAACTCACGCTAAATCACAGAAAGACTCAGTTTTTACAGTTTCTAACACACAATTCAACAAAAACGGACTTTTTAATTTCACAGAATGGGCATATGATTAGTGAAACTGAGCAGTTAAAATGTCTGGGTGTCCAGGTAGACAGTAAATAGTCGTGGAAAGCAGACGTTCAGAATCTTTTTCAAAGACTTAATGCAGCCATTTTTACTGTTCGAACGGTATATGAAGTAAGTGATCGTGCGACACGAAAATTAGTCTACTTTGATTATTTTCATTCGCTTATTTCGTATGGTATTATATTCTGGGAAAACTCTTCCCATTCTAAAAGGATATTTTTCGCTCAGAAACTGGCAGTTCCGTCAATAAGTAACGCAAGTTCGCGAATCTCTTGTCGGCCCCTGTTCACTAGTCTGGGTGTTTTGACATTGCCCTCTCAATATACACTCCTGGAAATGGAAAAAAGAACACATTGACACCGGTGTGTCAGACCCACCATACTTGCTCCGGACACTGCGAGAGGGCTGTACAAGCAATGATCACACGCACGGCACAGCGGACACACCAGGAATCGCGGTGTTGGCCGTCGAATGGCGCTAGCTGCGCAGCATTTGTGCACCGCCGCCGTCAGTGTCAGCCAGTTTGCCGTGGCATACGGAGCTCCATCGCAGTCTTTAACACTGGTAGCATGCCGCGACAGCGTGGACGGGAACCGTATGTGCAGTTGACGGACTTTGAGCGAGGGCGTATAGTGGGCATGCGGGAGGCCGGGTGGACGTACCGCCGAATTGCTCAACACGTGGGGCGTGAGGTCTCCACAGTACATCGATGTTGTCGCCAGTGGTCGGCGGAAGGTGCACGTGCCCGTAGACCTGGGACCGGACCGCAGCGACGCACGGATGCACGCCAAGACCGTAGGATCCTACGCAGTGCCGTAGGGGACCGCACCGCCACTTCCCAGCAAATTAGGGACACTGTTGCTCCTGGGGTATCGGCGAGGACCATTCGCAACAGTCTCCATGAAGCTGGGCTACGGTCCCGCACACCGTTAGGCCGTCTTCCGCTCACGCCCCAACATCGTGCAGCCCGCCTCCAGTGGTGTCGCGACAGGCGTGAATGGAGGGACGAATGGAGACGTGTCGTCTTCAGCGATGAGAGTGGCTTCTGCCTTGGTGCCAATGATGGTCGTATGCGTGTTTGGCGCCGTGCAGGTGAGCGCCACAATCAGGACTGCATACGACCGAGGCACACAGGGCCAACACCCGGCATCATGGTGTGGGGAGCGATCTCCTACACTGGCCGTACACCACTGGTGATCGTCGAGGGGACACTGAATAGTGCACGGTACATCCAAACCGTCATCGAACCCATCGTTCTACCATTCCTATACCGGCAAGGGAACTTGCTGTTCCAACAGGACAATGCACGTCCGCATGTATCCCGTGCCACCCAACGTGCTCTAGAAGGTGTAAGTCAACTACCCTGGCCATCAAGATCTCCGGATCTGTCCCCCATTGAGCATGTTTGGGACTGGATGAAGCGTCGTCTCACGCGGTCTGCACGTCCAGCACGAACGCTGGTCCAACTGAGGCGCCAGGTGGAAATGGCATGGCAAGCCGTTCCACAGGACTACATCCAGCATCTCTACGAACGTCTCCATGGGAGAATAGCAGCCTGCATTGCTGCGAAAGGTGGATATACACTGTACTAGTGCCGACATTGTGCATGCTCTGTGGTTCTGTCAGTGTGATCATGTGATGTATCTGACCCCAGGAATGTGTCAATAAAGTTTCCCCTTCCTGGGACAATGAATTCACGGTGTTCTTATTTCAATTTCCAGGAGTGTATATATATATATATATTCTTTACTGTCGTTTCTTCTCTACAGTATCAGTTTAATCCCAAGAATCACCAATTTTCACTCAGTGAATACTCGGAAGAAATCCAGTCTGCATTTGGTTCGCACTTGCTTAACTATTGTGCCGTAAGGTGCGCGGTATACTGTTGCATCCGTTTTCAGTAAGCCAGCACAAGAATTCAAAAATCTTAGCAGTAATCCACGAGCTTTCAAATCGAAGTTGAAGGGTTTCTTCAAGGGTAACTTCTATTCTGTTGAGGAGCTCCTTGAAAAATTAAGCTGATCCCTATCTTATATTGTTGACTGCGTTTACTTTAAGTTATGGCTTGAATTTTTTGTTTTGATAAACGTTTTATTACATCTGTTACTACTGGTATGTTGTAATTTCATGTACTGACACGTTCCATGACCTTGTAGATTTGCTCCTCAATTTGGTCCTACCGAACTAGACGTGTAAATAAATATATAACTGGATGCCTATGTACGTGTCACCTGTCAGAGTCGTATCTAGACGTATCAGGGGTCCCATATCACTCAAACTGCCCACGCTCCACACCATTACAGAGCCCCTACCAGCTTGAACAGTGCCCTGCTGACAAGCAGTGTCCATGGATTCATGACGTTGTCTCCCTGCCCGTACACGTCCATCCGATCGATGTAATTTGAAACTCGACTCGCCCTTCCAGCCAACATGTTTCCAGTCATCAACAGTCCTATGGCGGCATTGACGTTCCCAGGCGAGGCGTAAAGCTTTCTGTCGTGGAGTCATCAAGGGAACACGAGTGGGTCTTCGGCTCCAAAAGCCCATATCGATGACGTTTCGTTGAATGGTTCGCACGCTGACACTTGTTGATGGCCCAGCATTGAAATCTGCAGCAATTTGCGGAACGGTTGCACTAGTGTCATGTTGAACGATTCGTTTCAATCGTCTTTGGTCCTGTCTTTGCAGGATCTTTTCCCGGCCGCAGTGACGTCGGAGATTTGATATTGTTGCTCTGATTGTATCCTAAATTTATTTATACAGTTTACGAACAGCAGAAGGCCTATGATACTTCCTAGGAGAAAGCCAGATATCTCTTCTGTTTCACTCGATGACCTTCCGCCAATTTCTACCAGCTGTGACCTTTATGACAGAAAATCACGAATCCACTCGCGCAAATGAGACGATACTCAACAAGCACATAATCTGTGTATAAGCCGCTTGTCAGAAACGATGTCAAAGGCCTTTTGGAAATGCAAAAATATGGAATCAATTTGAAGTCCCCAGTCGATATCACGATTTACTTCGTGTAAATAAAAAAGCTAGTTGTGTTTCACTAGAACGAGATTTCCTGAATCCGTGCTAACTACACTTCAGTAGATCGTTTGCTTCAAGGTAACTCATAATGTTCGAACAAAGCATGTGTTCCAAAATTCTCCAGCAAATTAATATCAGTGATATGGATCTGTAATTCGGTGGCTTACTCCTATATCCTCTCTTGAGTAGTGATAATTCTGGAGGCGCCACCAACATCACGATGGGTCTGTCGTACCACCTCTATAAAATGGGCGCCACTATCTGTGTGTTGTCCTCTCAGCTCGGCGGTCACCGTGTTGATGCGTTGCTCGCTTGTGTTCTCGCTAAGCCGCAAGCTGCAAGCATCTTACTCGTGCCATTGCCCAGGTGTCCCACTCGTTCCACTGCTACCGGAGAGACATCACATGGGCACAGCAGTCGCTAATTTCTCAACACCGGTGGTGCTAGCGGCAATCATCATGTTTCCACCACGCTCAGGCCCATTGTGGGAAACCTGCTTGCTTATTTGAGGTCCCCCTAATGAGAGGGACAGAACCTCTACTGTGCCTCGACTATCACGACGCACACTGACGTTTTCTTTCCACCTGATAACACCAATATATTGCCCTGGCGGCCATGCCGAACCTCGATACAAAGGATTTTCGACTATGCCCTGGCCAACATTAAAACATCTGGTCGTGAATTGCTGAGAAACTGTTCTGCCACCACTCACCAGTCGCTATGGCTGACGGCATGCAGGGGAACCAGAATGGAATGACTTATCCGTATCACTCATCGAAGCTCAGTTCGAGTCTGTGTCCATCTGGTCACAGCTGTTGCTGCGATCAGAGTAGGCAGTTCTCTGTAACGCTCTATCAACTCAGCGAACCGGCCCTGCCGAGCCATTCAGTACTGACGGGCCACCGTGTTATCCTCTGTTACTGGCTTGGATTCAATGTTGTGTAGAGGGGGTATGGGTTCAGTACGCAGCAGTCTCGGCTGTCGTCGGTTTTACAGACATTTGAACCCCTACTTTTTATTCAAATAGCTCCTCAGGTTGCACCATGAGGGTAACTACACCTCATTCGTCCTCTCACCAAGGAAGAATTCCTGGCAGTGTCCAGAATTGAACTCATGTTCTCCCTAAAGCAGACACTTTGTCCACTTAGCTACTGATGCGAAAAAATTAGCACCACATTTACAAAAATATTTAATAATGTGTTCTTCCTACTATACTGTTCGCGCAAAATAAGTAAAATTACGTTATATGTTGCGTCTTAGTGATCTTGCAATGGGTGTTAGTGTCATGCGTAAGAAGATGTAATAATTCAGTATGCAACGCTTCATTTTCGGTCTCTCTTCTTTTCCTATTAGCAGGACCGGATTTGGAAGGGTGGAGAATTTGGGGCAATAGAGGATTGGAGATCAGTAATCATGTTCTAAATAGGTTAAATATTCTTTTTCTTTCGAGTCTTCAGTAATTTCTTGCGAGAGAAAGTAACAAAATGACAAAATAAAGTACAAGAAATGAAACAGATTACGGTGCGACTTTAACCAATGGAACGCTGCGAGCTTTTCTCGACGAAAAATCATTGTTGATTTTGCTGAAATCCAGCTCCCGGAGTAAATCACTTGCAGTGTTAAGTAGGTATAGCTTTGATAAGCGGTTTTGCATTATTGTAGTTTTCAGCCCGTTTTTATAATAATTTTTGGAAATGAGTGATCTCTAGTGCAATTCAAGACCATCAAAACCAAGTACATTATCAGTGTAATTTCAATGATTGGAAATGTAGCTCTGAAATTTTGTCAAGAATTTGATAGTAGAACATCTCTTTAGATGGGTCTTTTTGATACTACCTTTTGTATAAATGTATCAACGATACGAAATGAACCATCTCATAACAATGACTAGGTTTTAAATCGTCTTCGTAGGTTCTTACCAATTCTTCTGAAACAGCATACAGATTTGCAGCGTCCATCTCCTCTAAGTCTTTCAGACAGCCAAATCTTGAAACGGCATCATCGTATGCATGCAATCTTTGCGAAAGAGAAACATAACTGACCTATCACTGGATAGAGCCAGACACTTTAAAATATCTCTTTTGGTTGCAGGTTAGCGTTAGCTTCTTGCGCTTTCACATAATCGAGCTGATTAAACCTCCCATTCGTTGTCCTTGTGCGTGATTGTACATACTGGCCAGTATTTGATAACCGTTTAGCTGCTTCTTCGTATTCTTCAGACTCGTCTGTTTTGGATTCACCTAATTATTTCAAAGATTCCAGTGCACGCATGGTAGATTCAAGAAACATTTTAGGGCCGTGCACCATCTTGTTTGTAGAACTCAATCACCAAAAAATGTTGTTTCAAAAAATAGCAACAGACCACTCATCTTTTCCAAAAGATTCGTTGCTTCACTTACCACGACTCCTATATGCTCCTTATCAGAAGATATCCTGGTTAGAGATTCTTTGATTTCAGAATAACCGTTGACAATGTCTTTCACAGCTTCACCTAGACAAGAACAATGACTATCACAAAGCTTTTTTAACACGTAATTTTTTTTCTGCGATAATTTTTCAGTTATTATTAGGTACCGTTCTGTATATGATGTGAAAAAGTATATAAATTCTGAACGAAACTGAAGAACTGAACAGATTCTAGACAAGAGTTAGCACTTGCCTAACCAAATAAAGTAAGAGAATGACCACAACATGGTACGAGCGTCGATATACAATTTTTTTCCCAAAATCAGAGCTTACATTCCTGCGTATTTGCCACTCATATTTTCAGAATTATCGTATAGTTGGCCGCGGCAATGGAGTATGTCAGTTTGGTACTCACCTAGAAATTTTTGTAAAGCGTTTGTCGTGGCTTCACCAATATTGCCGCAGTTTGGTAAAAAGGTCAGAACTGTTTCCTTTGGCATCGATCCTTCAATATATCTAACGACTATAGTCATCTGATCGATATGATAATCGTCGGGCGTGGAGTCCACGGACATCGAATAATACTTAAGATTTTTAAATTCTCGATCTTATTTCATTGAGGCCTTTATCACCCTAGGAACTTATTAGTTCATCATAAATAGTAGACGAAAGATAACATGTATATCCACTCCTTTTGTTTGCATGTTCTCTCGAATGTGTTGCGATAAAGGGTTCATACTCGTCCAACACTTACAAAATACCGATGAAATTACCACTTCTCGGTGAACCAATAACTTCATCACCACCTCAAAAAGCTAATCGAAATTCAGCAATGAATTTAGTAGTACCGCTGCTAATTTTGAGGATTTTCTGCCAATGTTGAATTTTTTGTGCCTCTTGTACCGCTAGCTGTTGATCGATGCATCCTATTTTTTCCCCGCTGCACTAAAATCATTACCGCTTCCAGTCACAAAATCAATCTGCACTTAATATCGTGATTTTTGTTGACTTTAATTTGCATACATAGCAATATATATTCTACCCGTAGTTGGAGTAAAACAAAGTCAGAATCGGTTGACGGTCTCTTGATTTTTATTCCGGCATGTGAACATATTCTTTCAACATCCGAGCAGAGTTTGAATTATCTCACGACTAATCTTGTAGAACTCATTTCTGCAAAAACATTTCATGATAATTTCGAAGTTCTGTGAGGCCCTTTTCCAATCAGTATTGAATCATCCCTTCTGCAAGACCGTGAGGCCAAAAACCAACGTCATTTTTGAAACCACAAAATTCTGGTCGCTCTTGGTTCTAATTAGCACTGTTAGACGATACTGTGGCGTCGCCCGATGCAACACCTGGATCATCTCGGATACTATCCATCAAATCTCTGTCTACTGTCGAATCTCTTGTATTTTTAGCATCTTTCGGAACTTTGTGCCTGACTTACGTGATAAAATAATGGGATAGTTTGGGTGTTTTAGGTAAAGTTTCTTCAGCATTCTTTTCATGTTCTGCTTGCAATTTTCTCTTCTGGGAACCACTAGTGAATAATCGAAGAGTTTTGTGCAACCACGCTTACTCCCATTATAAAAGAAAGGTTGCGTCTCAATCACTGAGGAAACATGCAGCTGCAAAAGGAAAGCGCTTAACCTATAAGAAAATAGACGTGGAAAATTGATAATTGAGCTGAAACAAAAATTCTTTTGAGTAAGTTAAACGAGATTGTACATGGGATCTTGGGAACACAGGGCGGCCGGTGTGGCTGTGCGGTTAAAGGCGCTTCAGTCTGGAACCGCGTGACCGCTACGGTCGCAGGTTCGAATCCTGCCTCGGGCATGGATGTGTGTGATGTCCTTAGGTTAGTTAGGTTTAATTAGTTCTAAGTTCTAGGCGACTGATAACCTCAGAAGTTAAGTCGCATAGTGCTCAGAGCCATTTGAACCATTTTTTTTTGAGAACACAAAAAGGGTTTTTGACTGCATGTCGAAAATGAAAGGACTAGAAAAGCTCGGTACTAAAACCTATTTAGTTATGGAACTTACGCTGGAGCCCACAGTACGAATATGAAGATATTTACGTCTGTCTATACAAATTCAGAAGAACGTGATTCAGACGGATTTACATTTGTTGCACAATGTTCGTGGACTGTTAGACTCATTAGAACTATGTAATGCGAACGTGTCAAATTTCTCTAACTTCAGGGGTTCCCTGCCAAAAGAGCGCAACGAGGCGGAAAATTGTTAACACCACGACCGACCGTGTAGCCAATAATGAGGAGAATAGGGTATACACAGACAAAGATGGGCACTGTGTGTTCGATTCGTCGCTGTAATTAGGTTTCTTTTCTCATAATAAAATGGTGAACACAAATAAATAAATAATATGCACGAACTCACATTCTTCGATTAATGAAATTATTTATTTTTTCGTATTTCTCTTGTACAGAAGGTATATGGGTAATTGATTCAATTCAGTTGTTTCAAAAAATTACACTACTGGCTATTAAAATTGCTACACCACGAACATGACGTGCTACGGACAGGAAGAAGATGCTGTGATATGCTGATCATTAGCTTTTCAGAGCATTCACACGAGGTTGACACCGGTGGCGACACCTACAACTTGCTGACATGAGGAAAGTTTCCAACCGATTTCTCATACACAAACAGCAGTTGACCGCCGTTGCCTGGTGAAACGTTGTTGTGATGCCTCGTATAAGGAAGAGACATGCGTACCATCACGTTTCCGACTTGGATAAAGGTCGGATTGTAACCTATCGCGATTGTGGTTTATCGTATCGCGACATTGCTGCTCGTGGTGGTCGAGATCCAATGCCGGTTAGCAGAATATGGAATCGGTGGGTTCAGGAGGGTAATACGGAACGTCATGCTGGATCCCAACGGCCTCGTATCACTAGCAGTCGAGATGACAGGCATCTTATCCTCATGGCAGTAACGGATTGTGCAGCCACGTCTCGATCCCTGACTCAACAGATGGGGACGTTTGCAGGACAATAACCATCTGCACGAACAGTTCTACGACGTTTGCAGAAGCATGGAATATCAGCTCGGAGACCATGGCTGCGGTTACCCTTGACGCTGCATCACAGACAGGAGCGCCTGCGGTGGTGTACTCAACGACGAACCTGGGTGCACGAATGCCAAAATGTCATTTTTTTCGGATGAATCCAGGTTCTGTTTACAGTATCATGATGGTCGCATCCGTGTTTGGCGACATCGCGGTAAACGCACATTGGAAGCGTGTATTCGTCATCGCCATACTGGCGTATCACCTGGCGTGATGGAATGGGGTGCCACTGATTACACGTCTCGGTGACTTCTTGTTCGCATTGACGGGAGTTTGAACAGTGGACGTTACATTTCAGATGTGTTAAGACCCGTGGCTCTACTCTTCATTCGATCCCTGCGAAACCCTACATTTCAGCAGGATAATGCACGGCCGCATGTTGCAGGTCCTGTACGGGCCTTTCTGCACACAGAAAATGTGCGACTGTTGCCCTGGCCAGCACATTCTCCAGATCTCACACAAATTGAAAACGTCTGGTCAATGGTGGCCGACCAACTGGCTCGTCACTATACGCCAGTCACTACTCTTGATGAACTGTGGTATCGTGTTGAAGCTTCATGGGCAGCCGTACCTGTACACGCCATCCAAGCTCTGTTTGACTCAATGCCCAGGCGTCTCAAGGCCGTTATTACTGCCAGAGGTGGTTGTTCTGGGTACTGATTTCTCAGGATCTATGCACCCAAATTGTGTGAAAATGTTATCACATGTCAGTTCTAGTATAATATATTTGTTCAATGAATACCCGTTTATCATCTGCATTTATTCTTGGTGTAGCAATTTTAAAGGCCAGTAGTGTAATTACTTGTGTATGAAACTATAATACAAAATAGATTCATATCGCTGTCAACAACATCTTGGAGTCGGGAGCTGAGTACCGTCCCTATCTGTCACTGGCTTACTCACGAAACTGTCGGTGGAAAAAGGTACCTGCACATCAGAGCCGCTTGGCACACCAAGAGTTATGGTGTAGAAGAGTTACAGAACTGTGGTTCAATTGTTTTCTATTTTTCATCTGATCAGGTCCCACCTCATTTGACTCACGCTTACAGTAAACTATGAAATGAAGCAGTTATTGATGCGAATTTCATACTAATTTAATAATCAACCAAAAAGCTGTAGTATTAATGTAGTGGAGTAGGCCATATGAACTAAGTTACTTTTCTTTCCATATATGATTCTGCACATTATTTGGTATCGTTAGAAAATTTGTGGAGTGTGGGAGGCCTGTCTTGTGCAGGCCACGGAGATGTCGCACTGATTGCCCTCGTCTCAACCTGATCATTCCTATGAAAGATTTCCGAGCGGTTAAAGGTGCTACAGTCTGGAACCGCACGACCGCTACGGTCGCAGGTTCGAATCCTGCCTCGGGCATGGATGTGTGTGATGTCCTTAGGTTAGTTAGGTTTAAGTAGTTCTAAGTTCTAGGGGACTTATGACCACAGCAGTTGAGTCCCATAGTGCTCAGAGCCATTTGAACCACCTATGAAAGATTACATAGCCGAGGGAGTACAGTGTATGGTGCCTCCAGCTCTCTTTAATAGTTCATCAAGCCGTGTTACTGATGTTATGTCCGCCCCTGGTAGATGAGTGGTCACAACGACGGAATGTCATACCTAACGGCCCGGGTTCGATTCCCGGCTGGGTCGGGGATTTTCTCCGCTCAGAGAGTGGGTGCTGTGTTGTCCTTATCATTTCGTCCCCATCGACACGCGCAAATCACCGAAGTGGCGTCAACTCGAAAGACTTGCACCAGGCGAACGGTCTACCGGACGGGGGCCCTAGCCACACGGCATTTCCATTTACTGATGTTATAGTAAAATTCAAATATGAATCTTTGTTTTTCCAGCGCTCACAAGAAATGGCAGCAAACATGCCGTTGATAAAGGAGAACTGAACGTAAGGTATAGGCAATATTTTCCTCTTTTTCCCTCTATCTGATTATGCCACAGGTACACAGGAGGCCCAATCTGAGCTACGTCCATGGCACAAGGGAAACTGCCCATCAACTGTAGCTATACGGCTGGAAGCTGTCTCTGTCGCAACATCTGCTGGTGAAGCCAGCTGTTGGCCTTGGCCATGACCTCAGGCGTGCGTCTGTTGCCTTACAGAGACGGGTGAAGCCAAGCATACTAGTAGCCCAGCGGCAGAAATATTTGGCTCTGCCTGCCGTGCTGATCACCTACTACACACACACACACACACACACACACACACACACACAGAAAGACCTCACGCTGTGTTTCCGCACATCGTATCGGCATAATAAATTTATATTCCGCGCGGGTTTCGCCAGCCGCCTGGGGTGGGGGTCGGGCCACGCCGTTATTCGGAGCGGCATTTGCATGGCGGGCGCATCGCCCCTCGCCGCCACGGCAGCAGCGGCGCTGCGTGGCGCGGGCCTCTCCGGTGCCTAATCGCGCCTGTCGCCCACGTCACAACGCTTCTGCCTCGCCACGTCACACGTCAGCGCCGCTCATCACCAAACAATGGCGGAAGAAACGCCGCGGTGCAGCGCGCCGCGGCGCGTCGTTTGCAGATGTACGCCTCTTTCTGTTTCAACTGCTGCTGCTGCTGCTGCTGCTGCTGACAGGCTGTTTTTGTTTCCCGCCAGCTGTTACTCAAACACAATTGTTTTGTTTCCAGTATTTTCGCACAACGTCATCGTCTCGTCACGTGCCCGTCGTTGCTCGCTGTTTCACAGGGCGTTGCATCTTCGACGCTTTGCGCAGCTGCTGTGCGGGCCGTGAACGCCAGTTATACGCCCTGTTGCGTCGCCAGAGATACTGTTTTACAAACTGTTGCCATTATCTCAAGCTCCCGCCGTTCGTCCGCTCGAAGAAACGTGACAATACAGGGGAAGCGCAAAATGCAGATTCGTAACGTAACCGAACGCTTACGAAACGCCGTAGGATTCCATACCGCAACATCCAGCCTACCGCTGCATTAACAGGAGGCTCTAACTTTTGTGTTAGCAGAAGAGCCAACACCGTGTTGCGAGTGGAGGCCGAAATGCACGCGTATTAGCTCACGCAGACTGGCGTGAGGAGGGAAGAACTATACTGATGTTAGGTCTGGAACATGACAAGGAATGAGAATTCAGAATGCGGACGTAATTAGTTCGATACTTAACTTTAATCCATTAATGATGAGCGTCGCTCTTGACGGTACATGATTCACAATATTATCTGTTCAGAATACATTCTTGAAGTAATTACAATAACTGAATATGACGCCTTGCTAGTTCGTAGCAAATGGCGTAGCTGAAGGCTATGCTAAACTGTCGTCTCTGCAAAGAGAGCGTATGTAGACAGTGAACCATCGCTAGCAAAGTCGGCTGTACAACTGGGGCGAGTGCTAGGGAGTGTCTCTAGACTAGACCTGCCGTGTGGCGGCGCTCGGTGTGCAATCACTGATAGTGGCGACTCGCGGGTCCGACGTATACTAACGGACCGCGGCTGATTTAAAGGCTACCACCTAGCAAGTGTGGTGTCTGGCGATGACACCACTCTAACAATACCACCACTTGCAAAGTAGGTCAGAAATCAGATTAATAATGTTGCTCACGCAGCATATGTTCGCGTTATCGGGCAACAACAAAGTTATTGAAGTTGGCCGGTGTGGCGATGCGGTCTAGGCGCTCCAGTCTGGAACCGCGCGGCCGCTACGGTCGCGGGTTCGAATCCCGCCTCGGGCTTGGATGTGTGTGATGTCCTTAGGTTAGTTAGGTTTAAGTAGTTCTAAGTTCTAGGGGACTGATGACCTCAGATGTTGAGTCCCATAGTGCTCAGAGCCATTTGAACCAAAGTTATTGACTGTGGATGGTATCGTCAGAATGGAAATAATGAAGTCACTGTAAAAAAAAAAAATCATTCATTTTGGCACTTATCTAGAATGAATTCCCACGTAGATTTCGACGAAGTTGTTATGGCTCATCTTGTTGATTCTAGGGTGATTCCACTTTGACTGCTAGAAGGTGCAGATCTGTATTTTAGCAGTATTTGAAGACCTAACAAATGCTTTTCTCAGGAAATTCTTTATGATCAAACAATCCCAGATCAGAACAAAGATATGGTAGAAATAATTTTTGACTTGATGTTCTCGATCCTCATTTTAATTAAACTTCTTGTAAATTCACATATACTTCTTCTTAATTGTCACATAATCAAGAAAACTGTTTTGCATCAATCTTCATGTATTCAATTTCCACTTTAACCAAACACAAGACTTGACTGTTCTATTACAAAGCGAAATAACAACTTAACTTCTGCAAAGTGAAACAAAGACTGCTCTCTGCGCATTCGTGCCAAAATGGTTACGAGTAAGTCAGAGATTGTGACAGTCTCACAGAAATGAATACACACAAGAACCATATCACTGTAATATATCGATACATCGGAGTACCTATACATTAATAAAACCAAATGTGAATATTGTCACAAAAATATATCTATTACTTCGCAGAAAAGTAGTACGATATTACTGGTGTCGAGAACTGGGGTTGCCGTAATAGTCACGTAAATAAAGAACCATTACAAGACGAACACATCCAACGTGTCACCGGCATTCCTCATCTTTCACACAGCCGTAGAGATACATTATCTAATCACAAGTATCACGACACTCCTATGTAATTCAGAATTTACGACTAGATGTCACGAGAGACTGATCTGTCAGTATATAAGAAGACGTGGAGTATACTGTTGTTAGTAGAGAAAGGCAGGGTTTGATTCGGCGAGTGCCTCGAGACCGTTACCTGCCATCATGTGTAGCGCGAGAAGTGAGGCCAGGACGAGGTGGTGTTACGGTGTGGGGGAGTTTTACGTGGTTCAGAAGTGGACCTCTTACTGCACTTCAGAAAACGCTAAACGCGGAAGGACACGAACACATTTACTCCACTGTTCATCGCTTGCAGTAGCGAAACAATTTGGAATGATGACGGTATCAGCAAGGCAATGCATCCTGTCATAAGGCAGCATCTGTAAGTCAGTGGTTTGCGGTCAGTAACATTCCTGAAATACGCTCTCCATACCTGAACCCAATGGAACACGTTTGGAATGAGTTAGTACGTCAACTTCACTGAAGGCCACATCTCTCAACATCAAATGGTTCAAATGGTTCTGAACACTATGGGACTTAACATCTACGGTCATCAGTCCCCTAGAACTTAGAACTACTTAAACCTAACTAACCTAAGGACATGATACACATCCATGCCCGAGGCAGGATTCGAACCTGCGACCGTAGCAGTCGCGCGGCTCCGGACTGAGCGCCTAGAACCGCTAGACCACCGCGGCCGGCTCTCAACATCACTACCCTCTCGGGTTTCGGTTCTTGAGGAATAATGGGCTAACATTCCTCCACAGGAATTGATACACCTCAGTGAAAGTGTGATAAAGGCGAAGGGTAGACACATCTAATATTAAGATCCACTGATGGGTGTCCGGAATCATTTGAGTAGATACAGTTCTTAGATGTAACAAATGGCGCTCTAGTGCGATACGCTTCTCAAGCTTTTTCTGGCTATCGATGTTCTCCGTTGAATACTACATTGGAGCGCCAGTCATCGAACAGCGACTTTGGTGCTACCGGCTAAGACGACAGATCAAAAGTGTGCTCCTGCTGCTTTACAGCCTCATCACTTTCTTTTTCTCTTACTTGCCACTGAAATTTTCATTGCCACGACAAGTAAGGTTTCTTCGGAAAGTAACAATAACAATCATGATAATCATTGTGGTATACTTTTTTGCGAGGTGTAATAAGATATCCTGATGAAATTAATATTTATTTATCGATACATTCATGAAAGAATCACAGGAAAGTCATATTAGGCTATACCTCCTTTGAACAACGCACTTCGTACACTGAAGAGACAAGGGAACTGGTACACCTGCCTGATATCGTGTAGGGACCCCGCAAGCACACAGAAGTGCCGCAACACGACGTGGCATGGGCTCGATTAATGTCTGAAGTAGTTCTGGAGGGAATTGGCACCATGAATTCTGCAGGGCTGTCCATACATTGGTAAGAGTACGAGGAGTGAAGATCTCTTCTAAACAGCACGTTTCAAGGCATCCTAGATATGCTAAATAATGTTCATGCCGAGGGAGTTCGGTGGGCAGCAGAAGTGTTTAAGCTCAAAAGAGTGTCTCTGGAGCCACTCTGTATCAATTCTGGACGTGTGTGGTGTCTCATTGTCCTACTCGAATTACCCAAGACCGTCGGAATGTCCAATGGGTATTAATGGATGCAGGTGATCAGAGATGATTCTAACGTACGTGTCACCTGTCAGAGTCGTATTTAGATGTATCACGGGTCCCATATCACTCCAACAGCACACTCCCTACACCATTACCGAGCTTCCACCAGCTTTAACAATCCTCTCCCACTGAATTTAATTGAGGAAAGGAGAAAAGGCAGTAAATGAAGCAGGCAAAAAGGAATGCAAAAGTCTCAAAAATGAGATCGGCAGGAAGTGCAACATGGCTAAGCAGGGGTGGTTAGAGGACAAATGTAAGGATGTAGAGGCATATATCAATAGGAGTAAGATAGATACTGCCTACAGGAAATTAAAGAGACATTTGGAGAAAAGAGAACCACTTGTATGACTATCAAGAGCTCAGATGGAAAAGCAGTCCTAAGCAAAGAACGGAAAGCAGAAAGGTGGCAGGAGTATATGGAGGACCTATACAATGGTGATATACTTGAGGACAATATTATGAAAATGGAAGAGGATATAGATGAAGATGAAATGGGAGATATGATACTGCGTGAAGAGTTTGACAGAGCACTGATGGGCCCAAGTCGAAACAAGGTCCCGGGAGTAGGCAACATTCCATTAGAATAACTGATAACATTGGGAGATGCAGCCCTGACAAAACTCAACCATCTGGTGATGAGAAAGGCGAAATACCCTCAGACTTCATGAAGAATATAGTAATTCCAAGCCCAAAGGAGGCAGGTATTGACAGATGTGAAAATTACCGGACTACCAGTTTAATAAGTCACTGCTGCAAAATACTAACGCGAATTCTCTACAGACGAATGGAAAAACTGGTAGAAGCTGACCTCGGGGAAGATCAGTTTGGATTCCGTAGAATTTTTGGAACACGTGAGGCAATACTGACCCTACGACTTATCTTAGAAGCTAGATTAAGGAAAGTCAAACCTACGTTTCTAGCATTTGTAGACTTGGAGAAAGCTTTTGACAATATTGACCGCAATACTCTTTCAAATTCTGAAGGTGGCAGGGGAAAAATACAGGGAGCGAAAAACTATTTACAGTTTGTGCAGAAACCAGATGGCAATTGTAAGAGTCGACGGGCATGAAAGTGGTTGGGTAGGGAGTGAGACAGGGTTGTAGCCCATCCGCGATATTATTCGATCTGTATACTGAGCAAGCAGTAAAGGAAACAAAGGAAAATTCAAAGTAGGAATTAAAATCCATGGAGAAGAAATAAAAACTTTGAGGTTCGCCGATGACATTGTAATTCTGTTGGAGACAGCAAAGGACCTGGAAGAGCAGTTCAACAGATGGACAGTGTCTTGAAAGGAGGACATAAGATGAACAGCAAGAATGCAAAACGAGGATAATGGAATGTAGTGGAATTAAATCAGGTGATGCTGAGGGAATTAGATTAGGAAATGAGACACTTATAATAGTAAATGAGTTTTGCTATTTGCGGAGCAACATAACTGATGATGTTCGAAGTAGAGAGGACATAAAATGTAGACTGGCAATGGCAAGAAAAGCTTTTCTGAAGAAGAGAAATCAGTTAACATCGAGTATAGATTGAGGAGTCAGGAAGTCGTTTCTGAAAGTATTTGTATGGTGTGTAGCCATGTATGGAAGTGAAACATGGACGATCAATAGTTTGGACAAGAAGAGAATAGAAGCTTTCGAAATGTGGTGCTACAGAAGAATGCTGAAGATTTGATGGGTAGATCACATAACTAATGAGGCGGTATTGAATATAATTGGTTAGAAGAGTAGTTTGTGTCACAACTTGGCTAGAAGAAGGGATCGGTTGGTAGGACATGTTCTGAGGCATCAAGGGATCACGAATTTAGTACTCGAGGACAGTATGGAGGGTAAAAATCGTAGAGAGCTGAATACACTAAGTAGATTCAGAAGGATGTAGGTTGCAGTAGGTACTGGGAGATGAAATTTGCACAGGATAGAGTAGCATGGAGAGCTGCATCAAACCAGTCTCTGGACTGAAGACCACAACATCAAACAATCTGTCCCATGCCGCCTGATGTGCTGAGATGGGACATGGTGAATTCTATACCTTCTACCTGCTTGGCAGACAGTTTTCCGCTCTGAACACAGTTCAAAAATGGCTCTGAGCACTATGGGACTTAACTTCTGAGGTCATCAGTCCTCTAGAACTTAGAACTACTTAAACCTAAGTAACCTAAGGACATCACACACATCGATGCCCGAGGCAGGATTCGAACCTGCGACCGTAGCTGTCGCGCGGTTCCAGACTGAAGCGCCTAGAACCGCTCGGCCACACCGGCTGGCCTGAACACAGTTATGACCCTTTCTGGTCCCTACTTATATTTCTATGTTGTGCAATCCATCTAGAAAAAGCTCTCAACACTGCAGATGATAATGTATACCTGTCAACATAATAAAAGAAAACTAAGTGAAGAAGTAATTAGTTGAACAGTTGTTGGCAGCAGTGAATATTGTCTGCATTTATGATGCAGCGTTAAAGGATCGACCACACTGAATTTTGAAATGTGCATGTCACATTATAAAATATATTGTACGAGAGTTTGGGATAAACTATAATATAACATTTCCAGATAGTGTGTGTCGATGTAGAATTACATAAACCACTTGGAACAATAGTTCCCTTATATCGAGACATTCGGGTTACACTCTGGTGAATTTCAGCAAATTTGTCACCTTATTGTCGACTCTCCGCACGTAGTGAGTCGATAGTGTGTGCTTCTGAGGTCTTCACGTTCTAGGAACGGCCTTATTACGTCTATTATTCCTTTTACAGGCTAAATAAGAAGAGATTTTGTGGCTTAGTTTACTTGTAAATATATGATTAACTAGTGGCGTGCATTATTTTGGATAACGTCGAAGTTAGCATCCGCCATGATGATGTGCAGCAGTTTCCGAATTTATCGATAATACTGACTGTGTTAGCTAAAGTGTGCGTACCAAGTTATATCCTTTTTACACTAGCTTTACACTCGTCAATGCTTTTGTTCGAGATGAGTTTCTTTCTGCTCATATGAGTTGCTATGTAAAAGTTCGTTAAATTTTAATGATCCGTGCTAATGGTTGTAAGAGAACTGAATACCGCTAGGTGTCTCCCCGTGTAGCCTTCTTGAATCGTTGTGACATGTGGCTGTGAGGTAAGTAGTTTGGTTAGTTGTTGGCTAGCTTATTTCCGTTTTTGTGTTTCTGTGAGTTTGCTGTTTCCCTATGGTTGACGCAAAAAGCTTTCTCTCAAATTTGGGAAAACGCTACAGAAACACACCAGGCCTTGAAGTAAGCTTTTGGAGACAATGCTTTACGTTAAACATAGACCTACAACTTGTATAAGAGAGGCACCAGATTTTCAGTAGATGCAGGCGGCAGCAGTTTGGATCATTGACTGATGTGAACTTCTAACATTAGTCAATATGGCGTGCTGTGCTGTGTGCTAACTTTTGAAAGCAAGAGAAATTATTGTCTTTGTTTTTTCCCAGGTCATGTAGCTCTGCTATATGTTTAAGATAAAGGCATCCTCTTTGGTATAATGTTTTCATATGGCAAAATAGTCTCCCATTTCGCTCAGGAAACCTCACCTGTCTTTCTACAGGCCGGAGCATGGAACATTAGATCTCTTAATAGGATACGTGGGTTAGAGTATAAAGTACATATGGTGGGAATTAGTGAAGTCGAGTGACAGGAAGAACAGGACTTCTGGCCACATCAGTACAGGGTTATAAACACAAACTGAAATACGGCTAACGCAGGAGCAGGTCTAATAACAAAAAATAAAACAAAAATGGGGGTAACCTTCTAAGAGCAGCACAGCGAACACATTATCGTATGCAAGGTAGAGGATCAAGTATATAAAAGGACGAGGCCTAGTTGAAATCTTTGGATAACATAGGAGATATTGAATTTATGCGACGAGGAAATGAATCAGGCGTAAGGGAATACGGGCGTGTATAAAAACGAGATTGACGGGAAAGGCAAACAGACAGAGCAAAAATGACTAAACGAGTAATGGAAGGCTTTAGAAGTGTGGATTCTTATGGGAAATATAGATCCAATGTCCAGAAAAATTTAAGAAACCTGTGGATCAAATATTAGTAGTTGTAAAAATATTAAGACCTCAAATAGTAAGCTTGAACTAAGCAAGGACAGGAAGGCTGAAAGGTGGAAAGAATACATAGGGGGTCCATATAACGGACACAAACTGCAAGACAACATTATGCGTAGAGAGGAGGAAGTATATAAAGATGATGTAAGCGACATACCACTACCCAAAGAATATGGCAGAGCAGTGAAATCCAGAAGTCGAAGAAAAGCCCCTGGATTAGACGACAGCCCCTCAGAATTACTGAGTCTTGGGAGAGCCAGCAGGGACAAAAACCTGTGCCACCTATTGGGTAAGATGTATGAGAGAGGCGAAATACCCTCGGAGTTCAAGAAAAATTTTATGATTTCCAATTTCAAAGAAGGCAGTTGCTGATAGGTATGCATATTACGTACCAAGCCATCAGTATAACAAGCCACGGTGCAAACTACTGACACGAATTATTTACAGAATAATGGAAAAACGAGTAAAATTCGGCATTGGGGAAATGCAATTAGAGTTCCCGAGAGATGTATAAGCGGCGATTAAAAAGTTTTCGTTTGAGGGCGTTGCTGCAGCGTACATGCAACCCAGCGTGACCCCGATGCGGGTATACAAGCACCGACGTGTCGGAAAGGTATCAGTGTGGACTTCGAACAGAAACGTTTTGATCGCCGCTTGCAGCATCACGCCAGGTCATACAGACCGTACGAAATATCTTAGAAGAAGGCAAGTTTACTTTTATAGCACAAGCAGATTTGGAGAAAGCTTTTGACTTTGCTGACTGAAATACAATTTTTGAAAAAATGGATCAAATGGCTCTGAGCACTATGGGACATAACATCTGAGGTCATCAGTCCTCTAGAACTTAGAACTAATTAAACCTAACTAACCTAAGGACATCACACACATTCATGACTCAGGCAGGAATCGAAACTGCGACCGTAGCAGTCGCGCGGCTCCGGACTGAAGCGCCTAGAACTGCTCGGCGACCGCGGTCGGCGCACTCTTTGAAATTCTGAAGACATTAGGGATAAAATACAGGGCGGAAGGGTTATGTACAGCTTGTACAGAAGCTAAATTGCACTTACAAGGGCAGAAGGACATGAAAGGGAAGCAGTGACGAAGAAGGGAGTGAGACAGAATTGTAGCCTATCCTCAACATTATTCAATATTTACATTGAACAAGAAGTCAAGGAAACCAATGAGAAATTTGGAATTAAAGTTCAGGGAGAAGAAATAAACACATGGGACTGTAGTTGTATCGGATATAAGAAAGGACTTGGAAGAGGAGGTAAATGGGATGGATAGTGTCTTGAGTAGAGATTATAAGATGAACATCAACAACGGTAATACAAGGGTAGTGGAATGTCGGCGAAGTACTCGTGCGGCCGGGGTGGCCGAGCGGTTCTATGCGCTACAGTCTGGAACCGCGCGACTGCTACGGTCGCAGGTTCGAACCCTGCCGCGGGCATGGATGTGTGTGATGTCCTTAGGTTAGTTAGGTTTAAGTAGTTCTAAGTTCTAGCGGACTGATTACCTTAGAAGTTAAGTCCCATAGTGCTCAGAGCCATTTGAACCATTTGAAGTACTCGTGTTAACACCTAATGATCATTTTGTTTAATATAGTTAGGTCAATTTATCAGTTATATCGAAACCATGGCCTGCTATACGTGGTCCTGTACATATTTTATGAGTGCGATAGCTTTCAGTTAATCCGTTGGTAAGTTGAACTGCGTATTCAGTTCCCTGAAGGTGGTCGCTACGAACGATACCGGTGGAAAACGAATAATAAATTTATGAATAATTTGAAGCAAAAAATTCTTTACATTCCTAACACATGTATCGAGTCACTCGATTTAACTATAAATTTAAGGGTGAGAAACATTTTTCTATGGGTATTTGTTTCGAGTGTAACTTTTTATGGAAGTGAATCGTGGACGATAAGTAGTTAACAGAAGTTGTTGAAATGCGGTGTTACAGAGGCGTGCTGAAGAAAAAGTGGGTAGTAGGTTAACTGAGTGAAAATGGGGAAAAGCAAAATTTATGGCATTATTTGACTAAGGAATAAGCTCGGTTGATAGGATACATCCTGAGGCATCAAGGAATCGTCAATTTCGTAATGTAGAGAAGTGTGAGATATAAAAATTGTAAAAGGAAACCAAGGCGTGAATTCATTTTACAGATTCGCATCGATGTAGTTAGAAGTAGTGATGCAGAAATAAAGAGGCTTGCACAGGATGGACCAGCGTGGAGAGCTGCATCAAACCATCTACGGACTGAAGGAACCAGTTGTAACAAACAAGCTTTTAAAACACGGGAGGCCATTGACTGATAATGATGACCGTTCCGGTGAGACGACAACTGGCATCACACGAGGAGATGCTCTAAAAATGAGAGTTCTGGCTATGCAACATCATAGACAGGTCACACAAAATCTATACCTTGAGAATATTGAGGCTGTTCATGACAGATTCGATAACATTATGCCAACCATTTGACGTATCAACTGCAGCAACCCTCCCTCTTCTCCTCTCCCTCACACGTTAGTTATCAACCGTTGGACTTTTGGAAGGACTTTTAATAATTTTACAATTAGTTTTCACTGGCGTCCTCTCAGTTTGACGCATTAAGCGGCTGCTTCTACCGGTTGAGCCTAATCCGGCCATCATGCCACATGTGAATGCATTCCTTCAGAAGAATTACACATGATTAGGTTTTCGGTAAAGTTTGTGCCACGATTATTTTAAGACGGCCAGAGCAGGAACATATGGAATTGTGCAGGGAAGAAGAACAACAGCCAAAAGACGATCCAGTCTTTCTTTGAAAAGTTGTCACTGGTGATGAATGTTGGGGTCATGGCCATGAACCCGAAAAAAAGCAGAAACCGTTGGAGTAGAAGTGTCATTCTTGAAGTCGATGGAAAGAAATCGACAAGTCAAGTGTCGCATAAACTGTTTACTTCTATATAATGAAGTGATTATTTACAAGGAGTTCATCCCTCGTGGTTAAACAACCGAGAAAGAATTGAATCGCGATTTTCTAAGGCGTTTAAATCAGGAGATGAGGAGAAAACGTCTACAGAAGTGGCGTGCATACGACTGGGAACTCCAGCTTAGTGCACGCGGCCTACATAATTCAGCAATATTTTGTTGAACAATACGATTATTCTCCAGTTGCCTTACTTCCCCAAGATGAAAATGAAGTTTAAGTGGTAACGATTTGATACAGTGGAGGAGATTCGAGTTCAATCGTATAAAGTGTTAAACAGCCTAAGAATTAAAGACTTCAGGGGCATTTCGTAAGTGGCTGAAATTGTTCGATCAGTGTAGTCCCTGGCAAAGCGACTGCATTGAAAATGATGATGCTGCAGAATTATATTTATTTAAGAAGTAACAATTTTAAATAATATCCATCGTAAACTTGCGCATGCCACCTCTTACTTAGCATTTTTCATCGCTTCTCGCAGCACGAAGTGTCATAGTCACATATATTTGTATTAGCTGATAAGTAATTCGCCCATATCTCAGACTTTAATTGCTGCTACCTCGGGTAGCAATATCCTCCGCAGTTCTTCTGCAGTGTTGGCAACTGAGTTTTCAGCTTGTGTCCTGTTGCAGCAGTTTAACCTTCAGAGCAATAAATATTATACGAGTTACATTGCCTTGTATTTTCCGTGGTAACCAGTTCCCGGTACGATTCTGCCGACTGTGGACTCCTTGTGGGCGGTAACAGAATTTTAGCGGCTCATTAAAGTGTTTTATGCGTCTCAAGAGCTCCCCAGACGGCTTCTGGTGTCAATTCACTGCAGAAAAGTCCTTTGCTAAATTATTGCCATCCCCCGCGCCGCACAGTTCCTCTCCCTAGCTCTCCTTTTTCTCTCGGCCTTTCTGCATCCAGACAGCACAGCAGACATGGCACGCTGCTCTCCTCCCGCCGGTAGCGCGTCGCTTCTCCATTCGAGCGAAGCATTCGACCTGTAGAGGTCGGTCCAGGGTGCCATGAATAGTCAGGCGCGTCGTCACATAGAGAAAATACAATACTAAGAAATGCGGGGGTCTTGCTTTTTTTCGTTTGTGGGATGCTGAAAGCTATTCACAAATGAAGTGAAAAAATTCAAAAATTAGCCAGATGTTAGCAGTAATTTTACCCTGAGAATGGTGGTTGAGCTCCCTGGCTGTGCATTAAATTACTTGAAGCAATACAGCTAAAACACACACTTTACATGGCTTCATTTACGTCAATTGCGCTTCAGGCTTCCATTCATCTTCCGTTACTGTGGTACATTTACATCTCCGTCAACATAACGTTTATATCGACTGCTTTTTGAACACTGTCGCTGCCCTGGGCAAAATGGTAGTCCAACCTGTTCATAAATTAACTTTGTGTAAAATATGGGAAATTACTGCTCACATGCAAATTACAGGGTTATTCAAAAAGCAAGGACAAATTTCACTTGCTTATCACAGAGGAACTATGAAATATAGAAACACATTTTGCGTGTCACCAGATAGAGAGAAGTTCAAAGTTTTATGTTCGCACAGACACTATAAGTTACACTCAACATGAGCAAAATCATCGAAACGGTAGTCCATTTCATTCTCACACACGAATCAACAGTTACGCATTTATTGAATCGACAGCTTCAACAGATTTCTCAGCTCTTCAAGAGCTGGGACACAGTGCTTTTATGCCCCCCACAGAAAAAAATCGGAAGGTGTGAGGCCTGGTGGCCTGGCAGGCCAAAAGTAGTGAACTATATCTTGTTATCCACTTCTTCTAATCCAGTGCTGTGGGTGGTATTGTTGAGATAACGCCCCACCTCAAGGTGAATGTGAGGAAACAACCACTTTTGCAGAATGTCTAGGTATGACATTCCTGTGACAGTTTCCTCCGCAAAATCCATAACTTTATCAACAGAAACGGAACAAAATACATTCAATTTTTGGTGAGACTCTCACGTTCGACGTCGACGCCTGAATTTCGCTAGCCCAAAATTCTTAAATGATGGCTATTTGCTTTGCCTGATAGATGAAACGTCGATTTGTGAGAAAGATAAATCGTTCGAAACAGTGTCCTCTACCATATCCTGGAGAACTGAAATACAAACTTCCAACCTTCTGTTATGGTCGCCGGGATGCAATTGCTGCAGTACCTACAACTTGTAAGGCTCAATCTGCAGTCATAGTTTCAAAACGCGCAACACCGTTGTTTGAGAAAGTTAAAGTTCCTGTCCTGCCCGTCTTGTGGACTTCGAGGGGCTCGATGTGAACGCATCTCAATACGTTCGACATTTTCATTAGACGTTCGTGGCCGACCAGTACTCTTCCCTCTGCATAAGTAACCAACTTCCAATAATTTAGTATGCCAATTATAAACCTGGTTGTGCAGAAGCAGCGGAATGAACGTTGCACTTGAAAAATGGATTGACTTCGCGCAAATTCCAACATACAAAATAATGTCTCCAGTGGTGTACTCACCACATTGCTACAAAACAACAGCAGAGCTGTGTCAAAATTTTGAAACTTCCTCTATCCATTGACATGCGCAATGTGTTTGTATCTTTTATAGTTTGTCGGTAATAAACAATTTAAATCTCTTACTAAACTGCATTAAACGTCACAAAAGTGAAATGCTACGCCGGGTAAATACAAAACTAAATCACCCGGTATACCATTTCAGTTTTATAATGGTTAATGCGATTTAGTAATCGCTCTGTTAACGCCAGCCAATGAATACTCCACTAGCTAGATATCCATTTGTGTGAATTGTTGATTTAGTTATTTTAGATTATTAATCTGTAAAATCACCTAGAGCGAGTAATTAAGCAGCTATTTAGTCATACAGAGACATGTATCAAGTTTGAAAAAAATGGTTGAAATGGCTCTGAGCACTATGGGACTTAACTTCTGAGATCATCAGTCCCCTAGAACTTAGAACTACTTAAACCTAACTAATCTAAGGACAGTACACACACCTATGGCCGAGGCAGGATTCGAACCTGCGACAGTTGCGGTCGCGCGGTTCCTGACTGTAGCGCCTAGAACCGCTCGGCCACCTCGGCCTCGGGCGGCTATCAAGTTTTAGGGTCAGCAATATTAAGTGTATAATCACAGCATACTTCGAGATAGTTGCGGAATGTGTAAGAAAGCTGTAACCTGATTTCGGATGTTCGAATAGTCTGCTCGTATAGTGACGCTTCATAGTATCCACCCGTGGACTATTCAATCAACTAATGCGCCGGGAGAAACGAAAGAATCGTGTAACTGTAGACGTAATTCCCGATTTAAACAAACACGTAAGTCGGCCACATTGTGAGTGCTGTGGTGTATCAGTACTTGAAACTTAAATGTTTCTGCTATGCGTATAAAAAGGACCTACATGTTACAGAAAGAAGGAACTGAAACTTATAGAATGAAAGTAAGTACACCTAACTATTAATAAAAAGTAAATATACAGCCTGTGAAACGTCATAGCTGAACAAATTGTGCACAAGGTAGCTACGTGGCTCAAAATGCTTTCGATAAAAACGTTATGTGGACGTAGACATAAGTGTTTTACGTCAATTGATGATGGATGAAAGCTAAAAACGCATTTTGGCATAAATGAATAAATAAAGTAAGCTAACTGCTGTATAGCACCGTATGTAATAAGGTGCATATGAAATTACCAGGAAATGATAGGAAATGTAAACTCTGGACCAGAGATACATTACATGAACTCTAATAAGAAGTAATAGCAAGAAAGGAATAGACATAATAGAGTGCCAAGTTGCATCAAATCAGATGGAACATTCGGGGTCTCCGTAGCTGCCAGCGCCATAATCGTCAGTGTTTAAAGAAAAAAAAATATACTATCGATGTTACGGCGTGGTCTGTTTGGACGTAAATACTGGGAAGTTTCTTGTCTTAGGCGGGGACTGATATATTAAGTGTAACAAGTTACACGAGTGGGCAGACGGCAACGCTCTTTCCGGGTCAGGTGGTTTACTGTGCGGCAAATGCTGTCATGGTTACTTCCAAAAGGGCACGGATAATTTCCTTCCCTGTCAGTTCTCAGACAGATACCTTGCTCCGTTCCTAATTACCTTGTCGACGACGTGAGGTTACACGCAAATGGTCCTGTAAATATTATTATTATCATTCCTTTTCTATTCCACTTTGATCTTAGTGCATCGGATGATAACTGAGGGCATTATTGACAGAAAATCGACCGATCACTTTTCACCCTCACCCCTTGTGGCACTAATACCAGAAAACTGAGCTTATCTACAAAGGTGCCACATAAGCGCTGCGCTCATTGAACGTTAGACAAATGTTACAACCGGCACGAATTGGCCTCTGTCTCAGGGCGTGAAACGCGCACTTCAAGAGAAATATGAAGCATATCGTTACACCCCTGGATTAAAGTTGCGCCACGTAAAACAAGATAGTATTCTTTGAATAAAGCAGCAAATAGTCATAGTATTTGCCATCCCTTTGTAGGGTTCGTGAGGAAACGACTCGTCTACACTTCATAGTCATAAAGAATCTATTACGTCCAAGATCCGCTACATAAGTATGCTATCGGATTATGTAGCACCAAGAAACACGCACTAACGGAAAATTACATACAAGCGAATAACACAAAGTGACTTGTAATTGTTACATTACAAGGTTATGGTTTCAGAACAAGAATCATCTCATCTCATGTAAATGTTTTGTTCAAAGTTCTAAATACAGTTGCGACATACTTATGGTTACCTATCAAATTGACTTCAGTTAACTTAAATTTCAGAGGATATACGCAACCTCTGTAATTTCAAAAACAGGAATTATCACATTGCACATCTTACCTATCATCTCTTTACACTAATGCATTTATTTTCCATTTTCCTTCTGTTGTATTGTTTCTTCTTAGACTCACCTATTTTGTTAAGGTAGGAGTTCAGCCTATTTCTGACCATTAAAAAAACTTAAGTTTCTACTTTCATTATCAGATGCAGCTGTTTTGGAGGAAAAACGTCAGTGGCGATACAAAGGACTGAAAAAAAATAGAAGTGTGAAACAGTCAAGTGTTGTTTGTTTCCCTGGAACAAATTCTCTCCAGTATCGGTAGTTCAATGCTGCATCATGCTCGAAACCCACTTTATACTCCTGTTAAACTGCAGACTACGGTTCGCTGACCACACTGAAGTTAAAACTCGTAATTTGCGCATCTGAAACGTGACGGAAAAAATCTATTCAAACTGAAATCTAAGATACCGGACCTGATAGCACCACGGAAATAATTTTTACGGCACTTGCAAAACATTCGAAGCTGAACGTGGAATGAGAATTTCTGGCTGGCGGCTCGTCTGTCTTCTAGGCCACACCCCCTGGCGGCCACTGTAGGTGCAGACGGACCCTGGACATTACGCACCGTCGTCACCTGGTGACAAACGTTCCATAACACCAGAGCGCACCATTCGACCGAGTTACAGAGATTGCGTGCAGCGACTGTCGTCCGCAGTGATTGTGGTTAGCTTTAATGTGAAACTACTGTACGCTGCGGACAGGTCTTAATGGCACTTATGTCCCGAGTGACTGTTGAAGACGTGGGCACACGGCAGTCAGCTGACTCGTAAATCAACAAGTACACCGTGAGTCGTGAGGTCAGTGTATTGTAATAGGTACTCTCTTCAGGGAACAGTGATGGAATGTACGGCCTCTCAACATTACGTAGAAAACTGAGAAATCACAGAACAAGATAAAACAGTTACGGTTACTCCTAGGGTGCCGGGTGCTGACTCGGCTACTCGCAGTTAGTATTATTTTAAACAAAATGTTTTGCATCATATTATAAAATTGTAGAGGCTGTCCGTCAAAGGAAGTCTTGCACCATACAGCGATCCCTGGAGTAAATAAACACGCGAAACACTAACCTATTCGTGTTTCCAAAGATAACCCATGTGATGCCAACTTTCGCGACGAATAGAAAGTACATGTACTTCTCACACTGGAAAATGATAGCGTCATAGGAACTGATTTATAAAAACATCGACTAACAAGTGAACTACTCTCAGCACTCTGAACTGTCATAAAAAAATCCTGAACACATTTGCATAATTTGGTCAGATGTAGATGTAATTTCCATTAGGATGTGCGCTGCCCTTCCAACCGGAGGTTCGAGTCCTACCTCGGGAGAGAGTGAGTGTGTGTGTGTGTGTGTGTGTGTGTGTGTGTGTGTGTGTGTGTGTGTGTGTGTGTGCTCACACACATTTGAACTTTTTGAACATTATGATGTAAACAAATCATTTGAAGCGTGTATCATGCATCTATCTCTAATTAAAGAATTAATTTTCAATGTAGTTCATTTGACTGCATGGACACAATCTACCCTCAAATCAGAAAACTGATGATAACTTATAAGAGAGCCAAATGTGATGGAACATAGCGGGAATGGAAAAGCGAAGACACGCTGGAAACAAAATATGCATTCAAAGGTACAGGGAAGGAATCCCTTTTCAAAATTGAAATGTATTTTATGTGAACAGCTGTTCCACTAATACAGATTGTGTAGGTGGTATATCGTAAGTAACGCCAGTAGGAGAGGAAAATCTGTCATAGACGTTCATAACATAGCTATAAAAAGTAATTAACTAACATACCTTGTGTAGATAGCGTCTCACAGCTCTTCAGTATTTGAGAAAAAGAGAGTCTCGTTGTTGTGGCGTAACAAGCTAGCTACGCCACACTGAGAAGGGAGCCGAAAGGCACGCGTACACACACGCCGACTGGCGTCAAGTCTGGAACAGGATAAGTATTGAATTCTAATAAGAAAAGTATGCAGCTCCTCAAATACTTAACTTTATTCCATGTTGTGGTACATCGCTGTTGATAATACAAATAAGACTCTCTTCAGATACGGTTAATGGCGCCTTGCTAGGTCGTAGCCATGGACTTAGCTGAAGGCTATTCTAACTGTCTCTCGGCAAATGAGAGAAAGGTTTCGTCAGTGTAGTCGCTAGCAAAGTCGTAGTACAACTGGGGCGAGAGCTATCCCGTCTCTCGAGACCTGCCTTGTGGTGGCGCTCGGTCTGCTATCACACAGTGGCGACACGCGGGTCCGACATGTACTAAATGGACCGCGGCCGATTTAAGCTACCACCTAGCAAGTGTGGTGTCTGGCGGTGACACCACACACGTTTTACTTATTCATTACTTGTTTGGATCTTATGACCAATTTCAAACACCGTGAAATTATTTGGAACAGTCCACATGACAACGTTGATGCCCCTAAATAATTTTACGATACCTGAAATTGGTCAGGAGAGCGAAGTCGATACTAAATAAACAACTCCGAGGGTCATTCTAAAAGTAAAGAACGTTTGAACTTCCTGGCAGATTAGAACTGTGTGCCGGACCGAGACTCGAACTATGACATTTGCTATTCGCAGGCAAGCTAAGGACTGAAAAATATGTGTACCCGTACGACTCAAGGCCTGGCCTCTCAGCTTTACTTGCTCCAGTGCCTCATCTTGCGTCTTCCAAAAACTGTGAGGCGGCGTCATAAGTTGTGCTTGGATTATTCAGTCGGTAGAGCGCTAGCCCGCTAGCAGCAGACACCCCAAGTTCGTGTTCCGGTCACTGTTTCAATCATAGTTTCAAATTAGTGTACAGTCCGCTGAAGGTTGTAAACCGAACCAAAACATCGATTGTTGCTCCAGATATTTTTATTCAAGATAACGAAATAAAATTTATTTCAAAATTGTTAAGGCTTTTGTGGCCACTTGTTGGCAAACTGCCTATTGGGTCCTGTCTCGGGTTCTTCAGCTGACGTTCATCTAATGATTTTACTGACGTTTCGCCAGCACGAGTGGCTGGCATTGTCAAAGCTTCACACTCCATTGCCGGTTTATCACCATTTACTTAGATATTTTAGCTATTTTTCTGCGTAGTCACCGTTAAAGTTCAAACATTTGTCGTAGCGCTCCACGAGCTTTCACACTCCGTTGCCGCCAAGTTGATGAACCACACACTAACGTTCTCTTTCAGTGAGTTGTCTTTGCCACAGTGCTTTCCATCCAAAAAGTCCTTCAATTTGAGAAAAAGGTGGTCATCAACAAGTCGGAGCTATAAGGAGGATATTCAAAAAGCTTCCCACAGAAGCTACTGGAGTAAATCCCTCGTCAACACAGCAGAATGCAGCGAGCATTATCGTGATGAAGTGCTGTGCCTTTGGGAAACGATCTACTCTGTTTGTTTTGAACGGCGCGAATGGTTTTACAGGAGGCCAGTGCACATACGGTCTTTCCTACAGGCATAAAGTCGATCAGTAGGACGTCCTTCCGATCCCAGACCAATGCGGCCATAAGCGTTTTGGTGCTCAGAATTTGTTTCCCATTTTTTTGTGTTGCTGCGGATCGCGAAAGATACCATTCCATTTACTGGCGCTACACGCAGTCACAAAGTAGAAACTCATTTTCATCGTTCGTGATGTCTGAAGAGAGAAGTTATTGGAGCACCCTTTAGTTGTTTGTTGTGTTCGTTTGTAGAAAGTCGAAGAGCCCACATCGCACACAGTTTCCTTTACCCCGAATCATCAATAATAATCTGATATATAATCTTGAAGTTTCATGAAAGCATCTGCTCAATTCGCTTAAAATTAAACACCGTCCGAACAGGCGTCAGGAGGTGAAACGGTACCGACGGACCGTCGTGTTATCGTCAGGTGTCACCGGATGCGGAAATGGAGCGGCACGTGGTCAGCACACCGCTTCCCCTGCCGTTGTCAATTTTCGTGACCCGAAGTGCATCTCAGTCTGCTAAATTTTTTTCTCATTCCTTAAATTGAGTTCGTCTTTGAATATTGAAGATCGGTCTGACCGTTCTTCGTCAGAAATGTCCATTCGTTCGTCATTAAAGGCGACGCACCATATTCACTACCTTTACATAAACTTAGGATGTCTGCCTGCAAAGTTCTCTAGGACGGGCTTTTTTACATTCAGAAACCATATTACGCCACCAACCTGCCGTTTCGCGGGATCGTTAAACTTTCCACGCATTTTGAAGTAGCCCAAATAAATAGAAATCTACCGTTTTGCTCTCTCTGATTGAAGCCAACGATTAGGAAGGTATACGCCACGGCGACGACTGTTGGAGAAGAGATGCGCGAATCGTCATGTCAGAATGATATTCACTTTTAGAATAACCCTCGTACTTTAACAGCAGCTCATAGCGGTTGTAAAACAAGACTCTTTTCAACTGCTTCACTTGTCGGAAGCGGAGCCTCTTCAGGCAGCCGTGTAGCTAGATGTTGAGTGCTGAGAAAGGAGGCAGGTAGACCGCGTGTCGTCACCGGCGTTAATTACACGCTCCCTCGCTTTCCGCACACACACACATCAGCGCTGCACTTACTGCGACGCTGCGGGGCATCCATCGTGTCTCACGAGCTTAATGGAAACGTAATTCTCACAGATTCCTCAGTCACGAGAATTAGAAGTCGCCGGGAACCCGCAGCAGATGACTCAGCGCAGAGGGTCGCCGCTCGGGGTTAATACTTGTCTGCTTGAGAAACTCGGCAGACGCCACATAATCTCGCAGACAGCTCTCTGTCTGCCTCGTAATGCATGCTAGTCACCGTCTACTTGGGCGCTCTTGTTGCCTCCCTTCGTAACGCTCCCACTGTGCTTTATTTCACAACTTAGCCGTTTCTTTCAGCGGAGCGACATTCTACGTTGGCGTCGCATGCATTTAAATGTTAGTGTATTTGCAGCGACGAAGAATATTCCATTAGGGGCCAGAGGATCAGAAGAAAATGAACTTTGTTCACACAAGACTGAAACCTCAGTTGTTCTTTTTTTTTTACTTTATTGTTATTTTAAAACCTGTACAACAGGCAGGCTGTCAGCAGCATTCTACGCTGCTCTTGAGCCATAGAATACACAATGAGAAAAAACAGTAAGAATACACATAAGTTACAGAACGGTGGGCAATAAAACAGTAGACACATAAAGACAAACACGGAGCCGTTCACACTTGACGATAATCCACACTGCAAACTGTTAATACGACGCACAAACACTGAACATGGCGATGGCACAGGTGAACGATGGAGTGCGACGGTGAACACTGAACACTAAACACGACGGCACACACGAGACACTGATGGCGATGATCTCCAGAGTGGAGAAGGGGGTGGGGGGGAGTGTGAGAGGGAGAGGGGAGAGCAGAGATGCCATGGGCAGAGGAGATAGGGGGAAAGGAGGAAGGGGGAGGGGAAGCCCGAGGGAAGAGGGATGGAGGAAGAGGGATGGGGAAAAAGGAGAGAGAAGGAGGGAGGGTGCCTAAAGGAAAGGACACAGGAAGTGGGGGGGGGGGCAGGATCAAAGTTGATAGGAGGGATAGATGGAGGGGAGGAGGACATCATCAGGGAGGGGGAGCTGGCGGAAGCCACCTTGGGAGAGGGTAAGGAGGGTGGAGAGATGGAGACCGGGTGGGACGTGGGAATACAGGCGCGGCAGCGGGCGGGGGTGGGAGAGGATGGGTGAGACAAGCGGATGAGGAGGATCAAGTTTGCAGCAGGTGTACAGCATCCGTATCCTTTCAAGGAAAAGGAGGAGGTGGGGGAAGGGGATGAGATCATACAGGATTCGCGTCGGGAAGGGGAGACGGATGCGATAGGTGAGGCGGAGAGCATGGCGTTCAAGGATTTGTAGGGATTTATAAAAGGTAGGGGGGCGGAGATCCAGGCCGGATGGGCATAACAAAGGATAGGGCAGATGATGGATTTATAGGTGTGGAGGATGGTGGAGGGGTCCAGACCCCATGTACAGCCTGAAAGGAGCTTGAGGAGACAGAGTCGGGAGCGTGCCTTGGCTTGGATTGTCTGGAGATGGGGAGTCCTGGAGAGGTGACGGTCGAGGGTGACGCCAAGGTACTTAAGGGTGGGAGTGAGGGCGATAGGACGGCCATAGATAGTGAGATAGAAATCAAGGAGGCGGAAGGAAGGGGTGGTTTTGCCTACAATGATCGCCTGGGTTTTGGAGGGATTGACCGTGAGCAACCACTGGTTGCACCAAGCAGTGAACCGGTCAAGATGGGATTGGAGAAGGCGTTGGGAGCGCTGCAGGGTGGGGGCAATGGCAAGGCAGGCGGTGTCATTGGCAAACTGGAGAAGGTGGACAGGGGGTGACGGCGGCGGCATGTCTGCCGTGTACAAAAGGTACAGAAGGGGGAAGAAGACAGAGCCTTGGGGCACACCAGCGGAGGGGAAAAAGTTGTAGGAATCGGTGTAATGGATGGTGACGTAGGAAGGACGGTGGGAGAGAAAGGAGCCGATCAGACGGACATAGTTAATGCAAAGGGCGAAGGTTTGGAGCTTGAAGAGGAGACCGGAATGCTATATGCGGTCATAAGCATGTTCGAGGTCCAGGGAGAGGAAGATTGCAGAGCGACGGGAATTAAGCTGGTCGGAAAGGAGATGAGTGAGGTGAAGGAGAAGGTCGTCGGAAGAGAAGGACGGCCGAAAGCCACACTGGGTAACGGGAAGGAGGCGGTGCTGGCGGAGATGCTGGTGGATACGTCGGGTGAGGATAGATTCCAGGACCTTGCTGAAGACTGAGGTAAGGCTGATGGGTCGGTAGGAGGAGACAGCGGACGGTGGTTTGCCAGGTTTAAGGAACATCAGGATACGGGAGGTTTTCCACAGGTTGGGGTAGTAACCAGTGGACAGGACTACATTGTAGAGCCTGGCCAGAGTGGAGAGGAAAGCGACAGGAGCTTCACGAATGTGACGGTAGGTGACACGATCATGACCAGGAGCGGTGTTGCGTTTTGTGTGGCGTGTAGCAATGAGATCCTGTGTAGTGATAGGGGCATTGAGTTCCATGTGTGCAATGTTGTCCAAGTACTGGAAACCAGGTGCGAGGGGAGGGACAGAGGTGTCAGTTCGATCACAGACATCTGGGAAGAGGGATTAATCTAACTGGGGATCATCGGGGATGGAAAACACATTGGAGAGGTAGGAGGCAAAGTGATTGGCCTTACTAAGGGTGTCAGGGAAGGGGTGATCATAATGGAGATGAGGATAGTAGGCGGAGGGTTTAGTTCCGGTAAGGCGACGGAAGGCTGAAAAGAACTTGGACGAGTTGATAGGTAGGGTAGCATTTAAACGGGTGCATGTCTGTCGCCAGTCCCGGCGCTTCTTAGCTGCGAGCAAATTACGAATGTGTTGCTGGAGTTGCCGGTGGCGTCGTAGTGTGTCCAGGTCACGCTTGCGGAGGAAGGCACGGTAGAGACGGCGGGATTCACAGAGGAGGAGGATGGCCTGTGGGGGTAAGGTAGGATGGTGGGGGTGGATGGCGACAGTAGGGACATGGGCTTCCACGGCCTCAGACAAGGTCTGCTGGAGAAAGGAGGCGGCATGGGTTACATCGTCAGGGTGGTGGTAGGTAAAGGGGTGGCTATCGACCTGGGTGAAAAGGGTAGCCTGGTAGGCATTCCAGTTGGCAAGGGAATAGTCATGGACGTACTTAGGGGGAGGGTCATTGCGAGGGTCAGGGTGGGGGCGACAACCATCTGAAACGGTGAGGAGGACAGGGAGATGGTCGCTACCAATGGGCTCCAGGACATCCACCGTTATGTGGCCAAGGAGGTTGGGGGAGGAAAGGATAACATCGGGAGTGGAGTTGGATTCGGGATGGGTGTGCTGTGGGATGGGGATGAGGTCGCCTTGAAGGGAGGAGAGGAACCGATGCCACCGCCGTAACTGGGCGACGGAATGACTATGGATGTTGAGGTCGACGGCGATCAGGCGATCAGAAGGTACAGTCAATGTGGGAGAGGAAGTCGAAGGGAATAGGGGCGTTAGGGCGGACATAGATGGTGGCACAGGTAACGGTACGGCCAGGGAAGAAGAGACTAAGGATCAGGTGTTTGGTGGGGTCGGGAAGGAGAGGTTGGAGCCGATTGGGGATCTGGCGGTGGTGACCAATGGCAACTCCGCCACGCGCAATCGGGAGGGGATTATCAGAGTGGTGGAGGAGGTAGGGCAAAGTGTGGATGGTGTGGTGGGGTTGGAGGAAGGTTTCATTGAGGAGGAAGGCATCCACGCGGTGGGTGGCAAGGGTGTGCAGGAAGAGGGTCTTGTTGGCAGGAAGGGAGTGGATATTGTTGAAAAGGATACGGTGCTGTTGCACCATGTCAGGGATTTAGACAAGGGTGTCAAGACGGGAGAAGGTGAAATGGGCCTGGTTGTTGGGGTAGGTGGCGTACATTTTGAGTTGGAAAATGGAACGGGCGGCGAGGGAGATCTGTTGGAGAGTGTGGGGGCTCTGAAAAGGATGAACATTCTGAAGGACGATGGTGAGGAATCTGATGATGTCCTCAGCGGTAGGGGGTGGGCGAAGGGTATTGCCGGGACAGGGGTGTCCAGAGGACAGACAGGGATGGTGAGTTCAGGAGTGGTCGAAGGGGGTTGGGCTTTACACTTTTGGGAGTAGGTGGGATGGGGGAGATTGCTGGTATTGCAGGAGGGAGGGGATTGAAGGTTAGGGCACTGCTGGAGGAAGTGCGCTTGCCTACAATGCGGGCAGGTGGGGGCCTCGCGGCACTCAACTGTTGGGTGTGGGTTATAGCGCAGACACCTCTGGCAGCACAGGGATTGAGGAGGGGAATGGGAGGGGTCGACCTTGTAGCGCTGATTGAAGAGGACGGCACCTTCCTTCAGGAGATGGTCAATGGAGGGGACATCCTCGGAGAAAACCCGCATAAGGCGGATGGGGCCAGCAGAGTTGAAAATGCGGCGGACTGCCCGCACCTCCAGCGTGGGATGTGCCTTGAGCTCCACCAACACCTCCTCCTCTGTGGTCGTCAGACTAAGCCGAGTGATCATGGTTGTGAGGGTCGGCAGGCGATGCGGGGGTTGGGGTTGGTGGGTAGGAGACAGAGAAGGAGCAGGGGTGAGGGAGGCGTCGGGGCCGAAACGGGTGACAGGGAGAGGGAGTCAGAGGATGTCAGTATGGAGGGTTGGGCAGGGGGAGGAGATGAGAACGGAATCCCATCTGGGAGTGAGGAGAGAGATGGGTGCACCAGGGAAGTGTTGGCGGAGGAGGAGGGAGAGATTCTGGGCCTCGAGAAGGGAAGGATCGGGACGGGAGAGGAGGTATTTGTATAAAGAGGGGGGGAGGAGGAGGAGGAGGAGGAGGAGGAGGAGGAGGAGGAGGAGGAGGAGGAGGCAGAGGGAGCAGGGCCAGGTGGGGAGACATCCATGGCAAGCTGAGGGGAGGGAAAGAGGATGGGGCGGGGCCTTTTTGGGAGCGGAGGAGGTGGTGGTGCCACTAGGGCGTTTAACGGCGGCAGAAGGGTGGGTGGTGATATGAGGGACGAGAGCTATAGGGAGGTGGCGGGAAGGGGCAGGTCCCGGCGTGGACGCAGCAGTCGGCGCCGGAGATGGTGACGGTGAAGGCGACGGCGACAGTGGTGGTGGTGACAGTGACGGTGATGGCGAAGGCGATGGGGAGAGTTGGGCATGGGCAGTGGCCTGATGGGCCACCACTCTAGCTGGAGCTGCAGTGACAGGCTGGGGGAGTGGGGGGAAAGGATCAGAGGGAGAGGAGCGGGAGGCAGAAGCTGGAGAGGGGGCGACAAAGAGCGAGGGCGAAGGGAGAGTGAGAAGAGGCGGGATGGAAAGAGGGGGGTGTGGCTGGGCACACCATGTTATGGTGGTGGTGGTGGCGGAGGGGGAAGTATAAACTATGGCTGTGGTGGTAGTGGTGGTGGGGGCTGACATGACGACAGGGAGAAACAAAAACGCACAGGACGAAAAAGGAAGGACAAAAACTGGGGACAGACGAAGACGAAGACGGAGGAAGAAGAAGACGGACGAAGACCAGAGTCCCACGCTGCTGGCGCTGGCGCTGACGGCGACGACGGGTGGCAGGAATGCCGCAGCTGCTGCTGCTGCCGTTGCCGCTGCCGCGGACGGAGCCGGGGCCGCTGCTGCTGCTGCTGCTGGGGTGGCTGGCTGGACCGCTGCTGCTGCTGCAGGAGGGCTGGCTGGCTGCTGCTAGCCGGCACCGCTGCTGCTGGCCGGGACTGTTGCTGCTGGCCGGGACCGCTGCTGCTGCTGCTGCTGCTGCTGCTGCTTCTCGGCTGGCTGGCAGGCTGGCGTTGTTGTAAGGCTGCATTTTTACAAGTACTAAATATACGGGATGGTCCATTGATAGTGACCGGGCCAAATATCTCACGAAATGAGCATCAAACAAAAAAAACTACAACGAACGAAACTAGCTTGAAGGGGGAAACCAGATGGCGCTATGGTTGGCCCGCTGGTTGGCACTGCCATAGGTCCAACGGATATCAACTGCGTTTTTTTAAATAGAAACCCCCGTTTTTTATTACATATTCGTGTAGTACGTAAAGAAATATGAATGTTTTAGTTGGACCACTTTTTTCGCTTTGTGATAGATGACGCTGTAATAGTCACAAACGTATAAGTACGTGGTCTCACGTAACATTCCGCCAGTGCGGACGGTATTTGCTTCGTGATATATTACCCGTGTTAAAATGGACCGGCCTCTTCTCCTCTCTTGGCAGGTCCCCGGACTCGTACACGCTCAGTGGACTTTCGCGCGTCGGAGATAATCGCTATCAGTGTCTCGTGTGTGTGCGTTCGTTTTGTGTTTCGTGTTCTCTCGCCGTCACGCCTCCACTGTTCACGTGTGCCGTCGCAGTCATCCGTGTTATGTGCGCCGTCTCAACATGTGTTGTTGTTTTTTCACATCCAGCGTGAACGGCTTCATGTTTATTGTTTTTTGTATCTACATTTTTTGCCCGCCGTTTTTATTGTATTGTCTGTGTCACCTATATGTCGTATTATTGTACCACTTAAGGCTGAAGAGCAGTGTAATAAGCTGCTGACAGCCCGCCTGTATGAGGTGATTAAAATTACAATAAAGAAAAAAAATGGACCGTTTACCAATTGCGGAAAAGGTCGATATCGTGTTGATGTATGGCTATTGTGATCAGAATGCCCAACGGGCGTGTGCCATGTATGCTGCTCGGTAACCTGGACGACATCATCCAAGTGTCCGGACCGTTCGCCAGATGGTTACGTTGTTTAAGGAAACAGGAAGTGTTCAGCCACATGTGAAACGTCAGCCACAACCTGCAACAAATTATGATGCCCAAGTAGCTGCTAATCCGCACATCAGTAGCAGACAAATTGCACGAGAATCGAGAATCTCAAAAACGTCGGTGCTACATCAACATCGATTGCACCCGTACCATATTTCTATGCACCAGGACATGGCGACGACTTTGAATGTTGTGTACATTTCTGCCACTGGGCACAAGAGAAATTACGGGACGATGACAGATTTTTTGCAGGCGTTCTATTTAGCGACGAAGCGTCATTCACCAACAGCGCTAACGTATACCGGCATAATATGCACTATTGGACAACGGAAAATCCACGATGGCTGCTAGAAGTGGAACATCAGCGACGTTGGCGGGTTAATGTATGGTGCGGCATTATGGAAGGAAGGATAACTGGCCCCCATTTTATCGATGGCAATCTAAATGGTGCAATGTATGCTGACTTCCTACGTAATGTTCTACCGATGTTACTACAAGATGTTTCACTGCATGACAGAATGGCGATGTATTTCCAACATGATGGATGTCCGGCACATAGCTCGCGTGCGGTTGAAGCGGTACTGAATAGCATATTTCATGACAGGTGGATTGGTCGTCGAATCACCATACCATGGCCCCGGATTTCTTTCTGTGGGGAAAGTTGAGGGATATTTGCTATCGTGATCCACCGAAAACGCCTGACAACATGCATCAGCGCATTGTAAATGCATGTGCGAACATTATGGAAGGCGAACTACTCGCTGTTGAGAGGAATGTCGTTACATGTATTGCCAAATGTATTGACGTTGACGGACATCATATTGAGCATTTATTGCATTAATGTGATACTTACAGGTAATCACGTTGTAACAGCATGCGTTCTCAGAAATGATAAGTTCGCCATGGTTCATGTATCACATTGGAACAACCGAAATAAAATTTTCAAACGTAACTGCGTTCTTTATTTGAATTTAAAAAACCTATTGTTACCAACTGTTCGTCTAAAATTGTGTTGTGACTATTACAGCGCCACCTATCACAAAGCGAAAAAAGTGGTACAACGAAAACATTCATATTTCTTTACGTACTACTCGGATATGTAATAAAAATGGGGTTCCTATTTTAAGAAACGCAGTTGATATCCGTTTGACCTACGGGAGCGCCATCTAGCGCCCCAACCATAGCGACATCTGGTTTCCCCCTTCAAGCTAGACCAGTTTCGCTCTTTGTAGTTTTTTCGTTTGACGCTTATTTCGTGAGATATTTGGCCCGGTCACGATCAATGGGCCACCCTGTATATACAGGCTGTTTCCGTAAGAGCGTGCAAAAACTTAACAGAACATAGTGGGTGCTCGACTTAACAATTTCAGGAAGGGAACCTGGGATCGGATAAGTAAGCTTAAGGAGATAATAGGAATACAATCACATTGCTGTGTACTTTTTTTATTGACATTAGTTACAGTCAACTGCTAATACAATCATTTACACAATGAACGTACCGTCGGCCGGTGTGGCCGATCGGTTCTAGGTGCTACAGTCTGGAACCGCACGACCACTACGGTCGGAGGTTCGAATCCTGCCTCGGGCATGGGTGTGTGTGATGTCCTTAGGTTAGTTAGGTTTAAGTAGTCCTAAGTTCTAGGGGACTGATGACCTCAGAAGTTAAGTCCCATAGTGCTCAGAGCCATTTGAACCATTTGAATGAACGTACCATTTGTACTGTATCTTACAAAATGTGCTGACACTGACGGCCATCAACTTCAATGCAAGCATGACATCAGCGAACAAGATTCTGACGCACCTTGACGAATATCCCTGGTGTGTTTCGAATCACATCACATGCACCTACGACTCTAGCAACTAATTCCATCTTCGTATCCACTGGGATCTCATATACAAGTGACTTTAGATAACCCCATAGGAAATAATCGAGCGGAGTGGCAATGGAAAAGGATCTCCCCCTCCAATCCAGCGACCAAGAAATACTGAATTGGTACGGCTCCATCGTATCGCACTGTACGTCTCTGAACAGCATTGAGTAATGAATGGGACTATCGTTGATTCGCAGCACATTCTTTTATGGGATAATGTAAATACGATACAACAGAGCCACCTTATGGACATGTAAAGTAAACAGATTCTGCAAGATGACTTCCTGTTAATTAGGTTCGCCCTCCTTGTTTCCTTGCACGAAATAAAGAATGTTCATGTGGATAAACAGCACAGTACGTGTAAACTTGTACGCATGCTAGTTGTAAACAAGCTGGACAATAGTAATGCTAGACAAAGCGTTAGACAACTTTAATTCGATACCTCCTTGAGCTGGCTTCTCCAAACTCAGGTTCTCTATCTCAAATTGTTCAGTGGATCATTCTGTATGTCCTGTTACATTTTTGCACGCTCTTACGAAAACACCCTTTCGATAAAAGTACCACTACATAAAACATCAAAACCTGCAGGATGTACAGTTTCCAGTGGCACCTCAAGCGTAACACGAAAGATGCCGGAGCCATTCTAACAAAGTCCATCAAGTACTTCTGGTATAATTTTTGTCACTGCTTTTCAGTATAGGTCTTCAGTAATTAAGGAAGGATAGGCACACAGCAGTCAGTCGGAATCTCATTAGTTTTTATTATACTTCTAATTGGAATCGAAGTTGGTCTTCAGAGATTGGGAATGCTACGGGAACAGGAAAGATTTAAAGTTTATTCTTAACTAAACCCCACAAGGAAAAACCGCAGCTAAAAGCGGTGGGAATTGTGACATTTCTCATTTTAGACGCCACGATATCATACCCTCAAATTCATCTCGTAGTTAGGTTGAGATTACAGAAGCTTAGATATTTCGTAAAATCTTGAGTGAGAGGTGGACAACAGATGGTACAGTTGAAACGTGACAGGTAATTCTGCATGCCGTTTTGATCAAAATAAGAGGACGATTTTGCAATCCTGAAACTGACAACATAGCAAATCGAAAAGAAAAGGTGACGAGATCACTTGTTTGTGAATGTTTTTGGTGCAAATGGGAATATGCATTTGGTTTGAGACGGAGAAGCAGGAAATGCTACCGGCAAACGGGACCAGCCGGGAGTAAATAATAGTGTATTTTTAGAACTGAGGCCAAGCCGGCCGCCCCGGCGGGTGGCAAGCTTTTGTGCACCTATGGTGCACAGCCTAATACCCGGCTGGTTAGTATTGCTCCGCTGAGTGCACCAGTCAAGGACCTCTTCCCATGTTTTGCGAACCACCTTCGGAGATAACCATCTACCACTTGTATGAAAGCGTGGGCTACGAAAAACAAAGTCTAGCCACATAGCAGCTCTTCTGCAATTTCTCAAGCTCTTAATCGCGATGCTATTGGTATACGCAGGAAAACATGCAATGACGTCAAGATTGCAGCGCTGAATTCAATGTTTCTTTAGAGATTTTCATGTTGTAATTGGTGTCTCAAGCAGATGCTTTATTTTGGGCGGGATTCCACAGTTGTAGAGGAATCTTGCAATTGGGCCGCAGTGCTTCTTCATTTTGCAATTGCCAACTGGTGCTGTTTGGTTTAGGACACGGAGGTGTCCACATCGACTTCAGTGAAGGATACAAGGGCGTCCGCATCCACCTGTATTTTGGTGGCGGAGGGGTTCTCTTCAGATCCGTGTTTGGCAGCTATAGACGACAGAGCAGCTAGGTATTGCAACTCGGTTGACTCAGCGGTATATTCGAGTTGTGACAGGATGCAGATGGTATCATCTTTGGGAAGGGGCGAGCACGCCTGCAGTGCACAGCTCGGTGCATCACAGTCATGTTTATTCAGAACACTGGCAGAGTAGCTCAACTGGACTTCACACTCTTGGAATCCAGGATGATCTCCTGTCTCAATTTCATCACACTTGTACTGAATGTGTTAACTTTTGGGGATAGTTGTCAACTTACAGTCAGTGCTTTTGTTAGGGTTATGCAGGATTCTACAGGTTTCAGTTATCGTTTTAATTTGTTAGAGTGTAAAGTAGTGGCAAGTAGTCAATTCACCAATTTGGGAGGAACACAGCCCTCCACTTAATATTCCGCCTGAATTTCGATAGACAGAACTGTCGTTGTTTTATGTTGTTTTAATATATGTGTTTGCGAATAAATTTGAGTATGAGAACGAAGTATTTCGCAATGGCAGTGGTGTATAAAACATTGCCAGACTTCTTGCCACGTCAATTCAGGATAAAACCTCAAGCGTTGTACGATTACCTCCATCGTCTGCGTCAGGATGAACGGACTGTGAAAACTGCTGCTGTGCCACCACAGCATCAGTTATGACAGTCAGCTGCTCCTGAGAAGAGACCGAGCGAGGTGGCGCAGTGGCTAGCACACTGGACTCGCATTCGGGAGGACGACGGTTCAATCCCGCGTCCGGCCATCCTGATTTAGGTTTTCCGTGATTTCCCTAAATCGCTCCAGGCAAATGCCGGGATGGTTCCTTTGAAAGGGCACGGCCGAATTCCTTCCCCGTCCTTCCCTAATGCGATGAGACCGATGACCTCGCTGTCTGGTCTCCTCTCCCAGAAACAACCCAATCCTGAGAAGACGATGGAGGTAATCGTAGAAAGCTTGAGGTTTTATCCTGAACTGATATGGCAAGATGTCCGCAAATGTTTCATACAAGAAGTCTAAGTATTTAACTTATAAGTGTTTCTATTTGGTACCTTCACTTACCTTAAGTACTGTGCAATCGACCAATTTTACGGTAGATATTTTTTAATCGCATTGAATGTTATGCAAATAATTGTTGTTCCAGTCAGACAGCGACAGTCAGGCTAAGTTTTTATGCAATTTGCACACTTTACGATCTATGCCTGGCCCATTATCCACTTAGCTATGTGCATAGGTAAAATTTAAAAGATGTATCTTAAAGTCGTGGCCTACCCAAAGTTAGTTATGAGGGATAGCACTCCGTCTTCAGGCCACAAGTGGCCTAAAGGGACCATCCGACGGCCGTGTCATCCTCCATGTAGGAGCGGATAGGAGGGGCGTAGGGTCAGCACACCGCTCTCCCGTCCGTTATGATGGTATTTTTGACCGAAGCCGTTACTATTCGGTCGAGTAGCTCCTCAATTGGCATCACGAGGCTGAGTACACGCTGAAAAATGGCAACAGCGCATGACGACCTGGAGGGTCACCCATCCAAGTGCTGACCACGCCCGACAGCGCTTAACTTCGGTGATCTCACTGGAACCGGTGTATCCACTGCGGCAAGACGGTTGCCTAATTTTGAGGGACGGGGATTTTAAGCACGAGGGGCTTTCAAACTGTGGTTAACATTTTGTGAGAAACTGCTTCAGTTTGTACAATATGATTAGCTGCCACCACGGCAACCAGCGCGCCAAATCCCTGACTTTCTTGTATTGATGTTTTGTAACGCGAAGCTGAGATCTAATTGTCTGACATATAAATACCCTCTCAATAGTAAGCTATCATCCAATAACTTCTGATGTACTTTTAATAGCACATTTCATTGAAATTAGAATAACGATATTCAGGTGAAGCAATTTCTGCAGCCGACCATGGTGGCCGTGCGGTTCTAGGCGCTGCAGTCCGGAACCGCGGGACTGCTACGGTCGCAGGTTCGAATCCTGCCTCGGGCATGGATGTGTGTGATGTCCTTAGGTTAGTTAGGTTTAAGTAGTTCTAAGTTCTAGGGGACCGATGACCTAAGATGTTAAGTCCCATAGTGCTCAGAGCCATTTGAACCAATTTCTGCATCTTAAGCTCCCGCAAAAACTGTGCTCCAACTGAAGTGATTCGTGCTGACTACTTCAGTCTGATGCAGGAGACTGTGGCTGGCAGTCGAGTCGGGTACGAGAGCCTATACGGTGTAGTTGGCGTTATGGGCTGCATAATTAGTATCTGCATTGCGCGCTGTATGGAATGATCTTACGTAAATGTAATTCCTACAAAGTATTTATTGTACAAGGGTTATTAGTGTTTCAAACACTGACTATTGTACGTCGACCCTTGGAGGCGTAATGTTGCAAAGTGTTCAGATAGCCGTCTGAGGTTTTGTCTGCTATGTGATTCGTGTGATAATTAAAGAAAGACCTCTGTCATTCCGAACTGGAATTTGACTACTTCGTAGCGACAGGAACCTTATCCATCTCACTAGTTTCTTACAGCCTCAGCTCAAGTGCTACATCTGCGCAGGGACATCTTCAGAAGACATCAGATGGTGAACCATTACTGAATCTCAGTGTTCTGCCCTTATGCAGAAGGGCATATACAGACCATTCGCATGTCCTACATTTCAAGTATAGTTGGGAAAGTTACGAGGTGCGTTCAAGTTCTAAGGCCTCCGATTTTTTTTTTCTCTGGACAGGAAAGAGATAGAAACATGCGCATTGTTTTAAAATGAGGCCACGTTCATTGTCAATACGTCCCAGAGATGGCAGCACCGTACGGCAGATGGAATTTTACCGCCATCGGCGAGAATGAGAACTGTTTTAAATACTTAAAATGGCGACGTTTTCCTTACTTGAACAGCGTGCAATCATTCGTTTTCTGAATTTGCGTGGTGTGAAAGCAATTGAAATTCATCGACAGTTGAAGGTGACATGTGATGATGGAGTTATGGATGTGTCGAAAGTGCGTTCGTGGGTGCGACAGTTTAATGAAGGCAGAACATCGTGTGACAACAAGCGGAAACAACCTCGGGCTCGCACAAGCCGGTCTGACGACATGATCGAGAAAGTGGAGAGAATTGTTTTGGGGGATCGCCGAATGACTGTTGAGCAGATCGCCTCCAGAGTTGGCATTTCTGTGGGTTCTGTGCACACAGTCCTGCATGACGACCTGAAAATGCGAAAAGTGTCATCCAGGTGGGTGCCACGAATGCTGACGGACGACCACTTGGCTCCCCATGTGGCATGTTGCCAAGCATTGTTGACGCGCAACGACAGCATGAATGGGACTTTGTTTTCGTCGGTTGTGACAATGGATGAGACTTGGATGCCATTTTTCAATCCAGAAACAAAGCGCCAGTCAGCTCAATGGAAGCACACAGATTCACCACCACCAAAAAACTTTCGGGTAACCGCCAGTACTGAAAAAATGATGGTGTCCATGTTCCGGGACAGCGAGGGCGTAATCCTTACCCATTGCGTTCCAAAGGGCACTACGGTAACAGGTGCATCCTACGAAAATGTTTTGAAGAACAAATTCCTTCCTGCACTGCAACAAAAACGTCCGGGAAGGGCTGCGCGTGTGCTGTTTCACCAAGACAACGCACCCGCACATTGAGCTAACGTTACACAACAGTTTCTTCGTGATAACAACTTTGAAGTGATTCTTCATGCTCCCTACTCACCTGACCTGGCTCCTAGTGAGGTTTGGATTTTTCCAACAATGAAAGACACTCTCCATGGCCACACATTCACCAGCCGTGCTGCTATTGCCTCAGCGATTTTCCAGTGGTCAAAACAGACTCCTAAAGAAGCCTTCGCCGCTGCCATGGAATCATGGCGTCAGCGTTGTGAAAAATGTGTACGTCCGGAGGGCGATTACGTCGAGAAGTAACACCAGTTTCATCGATTTCGGGTGAGTAGTTAATTAGAAAAAAAATCGGAGGCCTTAGAACTTGAATGCACCTCGTACATGTTCTCTGTGCTAATGCAGTGAAGGAAGTGGATAAGTGGAGTGCTTGGGTTACACACGAGACTAACTGGATCCGTCACATTCGGTTGTTAGATCAGTTTAGTTCACTCCGAAATTGGTATTTCATTCGTTCTTGTATCTTTAGAGGTGAGAAAACGATATAATATGTAGCCGTTACTCCACTTGTTATTATCATGGTAGGACTAGATATCGTTACTCCCAAATGTCTGTATGTCATTATCACCAGGCCTCTTTTGTTTCTAAATCGAATGCATGCTTTCTCTTCACCGTGAGTGTAGTAACCATACGAATATTCTCAGATACGTACACTGACGGAAAAAAATCGGAACACCAAGAAGTCTGTCATGAAAGTTGGCAGGCATATTTCTGCATCTGCAACATGATGTCTATTCCATTGACGTGCTCGTCACAAAAGGGTGGCGCTACTAGCGCCATTATTAGAATGCAAATCAGGTTTGCTTTAAACACATGCTTGAACAATTGGGAACGTTAGTTACCTTTGGGCGACGTAAGCTGATGTTAGTCAAAGGATACCTTTAAGACGATAAAAATGCCATTATCAACACCTCGCTGAGTTGGAACGAACTTGGGTAGTAGGACTATGAGAAACTGGATGTTCCTTCAGCGTTATTGTTGTAAGAGTTGGCTGGATTGTAGCGACTGTACATGATAGATGGCAGCAGTGGTCACGAGAATGTACGATCACAAGAAGACCGGACTCCGGACGGCCAAGCGGCACTACCGAGAAGGAAGACCATCGTCTTCGGAGTATGTCTGTGGCACATCGTACTGCTTGTGCAGCAGCAATATAAACAGAAGTTGGCACTACAGTGTCTTAACTAACTGTTACAAACCGGTTACTTCAAGGACAGCTCCCATCCTGACGTCCTGTAGCGTGCATTCCACTGACCACAAATAGCGGCCGTTCGCGACTTCAGTAGTGTCAGACGAGAGCTCATTGGAGGGCAGGGTGAGATGTGTTGTGTTTTCTGATGAAAGCTTGTTCTGCCTAGGTGGCTATGCTTGTCGTGTGTTGGTTAGAAGGGGACCACTTGGGGGAATGCAGTAAAACTGCCTGCCTGCTAGGCACACTGGACCTGCACCCGGAGTTATCGTTTGGGGTACCATATCGTGTGAGAGCCAGAGCACTCGTCTCTTTATCCCAAGTAGCCATGCTGAAGATTTGTACGTCAATCTGATAAATCGACCTGATGTGTTGCAATTCAGGAACAGCTTGCCATGGGCTGTTTTCCAACAGGATAATGCTCGCCCATATACAGCTGTTGTGACCCAAGATGCTCTGTAGGGCGTCGACTTGTTGCTTTCACCGGCTCGATCATCAGATATTTCTCCAGTCGAGTGCACATGGGACATCAACGGACGATAATTCCAGCGTCATCCACAACCAGTGTTAACCGCCCCTGCATTGACCGGCCAAGAGTAACATACATGGAACTCCATCCCGCTGACATCTACATCTACATGGTCACTCTGCATTTCACACTTAAGTGCCTCGCAGAGGGTTCATCGAACCATTTTCATACTACTTCTCTACCATTCCACTCTCGAATAGCGCGTGGGAAAAAGGAATACCTAAATCTTTCCGTTCGAGCTCTGATTTCTCTTATTTTATTTTTATGATCATTTCTTCCTACGTAGATGGGTGTCAACAAAATATTTTCGCATTCGGAAGAGAAAGTTGGTCATTGAAATTTCGTTAATAGATCTCTCCGCAAAGAAAACCGCCTTTGTTTCAGTGACTGCCACCCCAACTCGCGTAAGATATCAGTGACACCCTCACCTCTATTGCGTGGTAACACGGAACGGGCTGCCCTTCTTAGCACCTTTTTGATGTCCTCCGTCAATCCTACCTGGTAAGGATCCCACACCGCGCAGCAATATTCCAGCGGAGGACGGACAAGTGTAGTGTAGGCTGTCTCTGTAGAGGGTCTATCGCATCTTCTAAGTATTCTGCCAACAAAGCGCAGTGTTTGTTTCGCCTTCCCCACAATATTATCTGTGTGGTTATCCCAGTTTAAGTTGCTCTTAATTGTAATTCCTAGGTATTTAGTCGAATTGACAGCCCTTAGATTTGTGCGATTTATCGTATACCCAAAATTTATCGGATGTCTTTTAGTACCCATGTGGATGACTTCGCACTTTTCTTTGTTTAATGCCAATTGCCACTTTTGGCACCATACAGTAATTCTCTCTAGATCATTTCGTACTTGGAATTGATCGCCTGATGATTTCACTGCACGATAAATTACAGCGTCATCTGCAAACAATCTAAGGGGGCTGCTCAGTTTATTGCCTAGATCATTTATGTAAATCACGAACAGCAGAGGGCCTATGACCCTACCTTTCGGAACGCCAGATATCACTTCTGTTCTACTCCATGATTTATCGTCTATAACTACTAACTGTGACCTCTATGAGAGGAAATCACGAATCCAGTCCCACAACTGAGACGATACTCCATATGCACGCAATTTGATTAATAGTCGCTTGTGAGGAACGGTGTCAAAAGCCTTCTGAAAATCTAGGAATATGGAATAGATCTGAGATCCCTTGTCGACAGCACTCATTACTTCATGGGAATAAAGAGCTAGCTGTGTTGCACAAGAACGATATTTTCTGAATCCGTATTGGTTATGTATCAATAAGTCATTTTCTTCAAGGTTATTCGTAATGTTAGAATACAGTACATGCACCATAAATCCTACCGCTAACTGAGGTCAGTGATATGGGTCTTTAATTCAATGCGTTACTCCTATTTACTTTCTCGAATATTGATGTGACCTGTGCTACTTTCCAGTCTTTAGGAACAGACCTTTCGTCAAGTGAGCGGTTGTATATGATTGCTAAGAAAGGCGCTATTGTGTCTGCATACTCTGCAAGGAACCTGATTGGTATACCATTTGGACCGGAAGACTTGCCTTTCTTAAGTGATTTGAGTTGTTTCGCAACACCTAAGACATCTATTTTTCTGTCACTCATGCTAACAGCCGGCACCTACACAGCACAATGTCCCTTACGTTGCTGTAAGTATAATATCTATCACAGAATTATCCGTAAGAGCTTTGGAGTTACGCCAAAAGAAAAGCGTGATTTTCGTATTGCCATCTAAATGTATGTCCGCCTCCATAGCTGAGTGGTCACGACGCCCGACTGCCGTGCAGGGGACCCAGTTTTCATTCACAGTACAGTCATGAACTTCCACTCGGCCTCGTGAGGCTAAATAAGGAACTGTTCGTCTGTTAAGTAGCGGTTCCAAGGTCAAGAAACCCAACGATGACCGGGAGAGCGGTGTGCTGACCACGTGAGGTTCGATACCGCAGTCGATGACGTCATGAAAATAGGATGACACGGCAATCGGTTTGGCTTGAACGTGACTTAAAACGAAGCCCAGTGTATCCAAATTGTATTCTGTAGGACCAAAACCAGAGGTTTCATTGACTAGTATGTAAGCCATACATCTCCACACTGGAGAAACTTACCCATCAGAGTTGGTCTATGTGGGCGAAAATTGTTTCCCATTAAGATCCATCAAGAGATTGTCCGCTGCAGTTAATTCTCTGAAGGGTCACCCACATGGCTGCAGTCGCTCTGTATCTCTGGGTTCCAGTAGTAATCCTCTGGCGAGCACAGCATTCCCATCCGACTTAATGTCTTCTCACACCAAGTATGCAGCATTAAAAGTTGACTTCATTTGACAATGCCTTATGACTCTACGGACTGCCGAAGCGGATCCCATACTGAAGCGGACCTCACACGTAAAATGCACGTTACTCCCTTAATCATACCGTCATCGGTGGTTCAGTATTGATAGTAATTTCGAAAATTACGAGTATGAAAAGCACTCTCGACGTCTGGGCTCGCAGAGCAAATGTTGTGACCGATATACAGTTTGTCGGCAAGCTATAACTCGTGGTGGAGCTATACGCTCAGCAGATACGTTTGGGTTTTATCCTGGAGACTACATGTGCTGTGGCAATGAGGTGATGGTCAGAGATGAACACCTAGTGTGTTTGTAAACCATCGGCAAATCCTTTAAACACATATGAATATGCAGTGACAGAACTGAGTCTTTGAAGGTCTTCGATGATTGCAACTTGCAAAACCGAGTGTAAAGCGCGCCGTGTGATGCTACAGGTTCTCCAGATAGGAGTACCTGACCTATCGAAAATTAATATCGATAGACGAGTGCAACTAACGGCATGTTTTACTGCGAAAGCTGTAAGAATTTTATACAGAAGTTTTGAAACAGTTCGAAAAGCTGCTTATAGATCACACTGTAGTCGCAATACTTAGTGCCTAGAAATCAGATCGAGCAGTTCTATCGTCGAAACGTGAAAGGAGATTACTGTACCGAAGCAGACTGGTCTCAAACTTTCCAGTACGCAAAAAATACTGAGACAGAGCTTGCAAATGTTTTAATTCACAATCCAAAGCCACCACGTCGTACACGTACGAGCTTTGCGGTAGAGGACTGACTTGCGAAACAGATTTTCAGAATGATTCATACTGAAGGATTTGATATTGGCAGCATCCGGTCCACAGATGGACCACACTTTCATCTGAATGGAGTTGCGCAGCATTCTCCCACAGTTACTGTTTGCGCGGCCGTATGCAGCAGAGACGTTATTGGCTCTTTTTCTCATGCGAGAAACGAATACTAGTGAACGCTACGTTGCAGTTTTGGAACAATTTGTCGCCACACAGCTAGCGTTGGAGGATCGACCAGGTACCTAGTAGTTCATGCAAGATGGGGCGGGACCATATCGCACCGAATAGGTGTTACGCTTTCTTGATGAACACAGCGGGAATAGAGTCATTGTGCTTGATTATGTCAAATGTGGTCGCGTCGGGACGGGTTAGCCTCCATATTCGCCCGATCTGACTCCTTGTGACTACTTTTCGTGGGGCACATTAAAATACACTGTCTACCAGAAGTACTCCACCGCACTAGACGAGCGTGAATCAGCGATCTGTGTGGCACCTGAATTGATTTACATCGAGACAGTACTGGATATTACGGTAAATTTTACTGTACGTTGGCACCACATCCGTACTGCTTGTGGTGGGCATTTAGAAACATTGTGGTTTGAGTGCAAAGACTGCTTGCGGAAGACGAGTTTCATTGTGCACGCTGTTGTTGTACCAGCTGCACAGCGCAGAGTGCCATCTGTTATAGCAACTTTTCGAACTACTTCGAAAGTACTGTACAACTTCCGTAAAGAATTCTTATAGATTTCAAAAGAAACATACAACTTGTGGCACTTATCTATCGATCTTAGTTGAAATCAGCCATTCTTTCACTGGACATCCTCTACACTGTAAACCTACACAATGTATTCCATTATCCTGGTAAAGGAGTGCGAACAGGACTGAGAAACTATTGTGTCTAATCCACTACTTTACGTTAAATTTTAACGAGTTCATTATCGAAGGAGGAGAAATCGTTTGCTATATAGATAACTATCTGAGATCTAGGAGTTGCCCGGATGTGTATTTATCCCAGTCTTCTATTGGTTCATCTCCTCCTTTCCCTTCTCCGTGTTCACTTCCTGCACCCTCTCCACTCTCTGCCCATCTCCTCGTGTATTCTCTGTTCATCTCCTCTTGCCCCCTCTCTCAATTTGCCCCTACCCCCTCTGTCCATACTTTCCCTCCCCCTCTGTTCATAGCTCCTTCCGCTTTCTAATTCCATCTCCTCCTTCCTTACTCTCTGTCCATATACTCCTGCCCACCACTCCCTGTTCATATCCTCTGTGTCCATGTCCTCCTCTTCCCTTTCTCTGTCCGTTTCCTCCTCCCTCTCTGTCTGTTTATCTTTTCCTCCCCCAACTCTCTGCCTGTCTCTTCCTACCCTTTTCTCTGTTTACTCCCCTCCCCTCTCTCTGTCTCTCTGCTCGCTTCCCTCTCCCTTATCTCTGTCCATCTCCCTCTCCTCCTACTGTATCTGCACTTATCTCCTCCTTCTTTGTCTGTGTCTGTCCATCTCCTAATCCTCTATTCTATATCCACGCCGGCCGAAGTGGCCGTGCGGTTCTACGCGCTGCAGTCTGGAGCCGCGAGACCGCTTCGGTCGCAGGTTCGAATCCTGCCCCGGGCATGGATGTGTGTGATGTCCTTCGGTTAGTTAGTTTTAACTAGTTCTAAATTCTAGGGGACTAATGACCTCAGAAGTTGAGTCCCATAGCGCTTAGAGCCATTTGAACCATTTTTTTCTATATCCACGTTATCACACTCACGGCAATAGAAGGCTGGTAGTTCTTACCCCTATAGTATTCTTTCCAGATTGTAACTAAAAATGGTACCAAATTTGACTGAAATCGTTCTACGTGTTTAGCATGACCTTTTTACCAGTTGGTTGGTTGGTTGTTTTTAGGGAAGGAGACCAGACAGATTGGTCATCGGTCTCATCGGATTAGGGAAGGATGGGGAAGAAAGTCGGCCGTGCCCTTTCAGAGGAACCATCCCGGCATTTGCCTGCAGTGATTTAGGGAAATCACGGAAAACCTAAATCAGGATGGCCGGACGCGGGATTGAACCGTCATCCTCCCGAATGCGAGTCCAATGTCTAACCACTGCGCCACCTCGCTCGGTTTTTACCAGTGGCCTCGCCCACTTGTGCACATGCAAAATAAATTTCACACACATTTATCATATTTTAATGCGTGTTTTTACACATGTGCGTGTAGAGAATGTCGCCCTGTAGTTCCATTTTCACCCTGCTTAATGTTTATGGCGTCATATCTCCTGAACTATATGCTGTAAAACGATATAATTTTGCTGGTACATCCAGTGGTATATTGGTCCTACTGCGTGCGAAACGTGTTGTGAATAGCGTTAGTAATAAAGAAGTAATAAATGAAAACACCTTGTGTGATGCATCAGTTTCTCACGCTTGTCAGAGTTAATGACGTCATATCTCCTGAACAATATGTCGTACATTTCGTAGGCACATTCAGCGGCAGATATGTGTACTGTCTGCGAAAAGTGTAGTGAATAGAATTAGTAGTAACGAAGTAATGCCGGCCGAAGTGGCCGTGCGGTTAAAGGCGCTGCAGTCTGGAACCGCGAGACAGCTACGGTCGCAGGTTCGAATCCTGCCTCGGGCATGGATGTTTGTGATGTCCTTAGGTTAGTTAGGTTTAACTAGTTCTAAGTTATAGGGGACTAATGACCACAGCAGTTGAGTCCCATAGTGCTCAGAGCCATTTGAACCATTTGAACGAAGTAATAAATTTAAGCGTCTAGCATGATGCTCTAGTTTTTCACGCATCTCAGTGTTATGACGTATTATCTCCTGAACGAAGAGTTGTAGAGTGATGTAATTTTTGTGGTACATTCAGTGCTATAAGCGAATAGAATCTGCAAGATGTGTCACGAATACAGGTCATACAAAAAATAATACATTAAAACGCCATGCTTCATGTGGTAGTTTTACTGCATGAACAACGAAAATGCAGTAAGCGATAATTTTTTTTCGTTTCGTAATATTGCGCGGTCGTCAGCAAGAAAAAGCTTCGTGAAAGTTTAAGATCATATACAGTATTATGTATGTTGAAATTCTCTAAGTGCTCTCATTCTCAAATACTGGAGGACTGAAGTATGGGGCTACATGTAGGAGGAGGTGTGAAACATAGATACATACATACATATATCTGTACATTTAATTTTGTTATTTATATGGATACAATTTAATTCTGTCTATTAGGAACAAAATGAACGCTTCGGTGATAACTCAAACGTAATGTTTCTCTACTTCTGGAGCTATTTTATGTCGCTTCATTGCTAATCAATCAGTCTGTCATTAAAATAACATTTTTATACTAATATTCTTTGTATATAAGGGGTTAATTACGCGTAGACTATAAATAGTAACACGCATATTTATTTGCTTACCCTTATGCATAGTAGCATTTGCAACTAGTTTCCATCTGGGACAGTTTACAGACGCAGATTGGCGTTCATACCGCAGGTAGTGTGTCGTAGTAGCTGCCCTATTGTTGTCTATTAACCGGTGTGGTAGTGCAAGGCGCTGAGCAGCCCATAGCATTCCTGTATACGGAAATTGTCAGTTTATGAAACTGCCCTTGAGTCCAGGTGGAATCACACTCGCCAACCGTACAGCAGCGTCACACTAGCGCCCTCTTCTCACAATGTCTGTCTCGGTGCGGCGCCCGCGTATGTGTGCACGGCGGCCGCCGAATGTGTTGCAAGGGGCGGGGCTTACGCGCGCGCGTCTGTGTGGTACCGGCCTGCGAATTCAGCGACAGCTCCGCCACTCAGGCATGCCGCTCTACATGGATCGATGGACACGACATTGTTTTCCCCTTTTGCCTGGAGGGTCAGCGTCCTGTCACCCCATTCTACGACCGCGTAGGGACCTTTGTAAAACGGCTCCGAGGCTTTGTATAACGGGCCTCGGCGCGACCTTGAGACTTAGCATAATGGTGCCTGTTCTGAATTAGCGACAGGTGTGCGCCGGGCCAACACATCGGGTGGAATTTCCAGAAATTTACCAACCAAGAGTCCAGCTGATGGCTGCCGCCGGCTACTGCCACAGAATGCCGGCATTTCAGTATTCCATAAATATAAAGTCGTTACCCTTCACCACTGCAGAGAGCATTTATAAACCGAAAAAACTGTTCTACTCAAAAGAAATACACAAATACTATACAACAGAAGTGCTTTTCATCGTATAATAAGTGGCCGAGTCACGACGTAACTAAATAGCGCATTTTAACATTAACTTTATAAATGTAATATTTACTCGATGACACGTTTCACACGGGATTGAGCGACGTGTCAAAAGCTTAATCAATAAACATTTACTTGACGTAATTCAGATTACAGTTAAGTAACTGATATCCGAGTAAATTAACAATAAATCACAACAGGATATTACTTAATAAAGTAAACATTTTGTATCTATCAAGAAACTGGGTGATGCCTGTTTCCTAGAATCCATAGAAATCTTATAAACGCGGAAGTAGCTCAGTCTGTTGCCTATATACACTTGAATCGCTGAACCGAATTTGATGAAATTTTATACAAAGATAGCTTCAACGCTGATGAAGAAGTTAAGCTACTTTAGAAAGTGCCAGTACAAGATATTCATTAATTTGAAGAATATTAGGCAAATCAAGGAAAAATATTTACTCTTTGAGAAGGTATTAATTCTTTGACTTTTGAACTTTATCGTATTGGTGGATATGCATTTATTGGTTCATATTTCTTACGTAATACGCGTCAACGTAATACATACAGTGCTTATACAATCCTCAGCATGTTTAATTCGTACTACAACATCCACACTAATACGATAAATGCGAAAGTATGTGTTTCATTCGGCATAAAAGTTTTCTGGGCCGAAACGTCGGCTTTTCTATAGCAGCAGTAGTTTTTACATTATGACGCGGTACCAAACCCAGAAAACTTTTATGCCGACTGACTCTGGCCGCGGAAGCCTACGCAATTATATGTGTTTCATGTTTTCGCAACTAAATCGATGAACCGATTTTGACGAAATTTGGTATGGAGTTATCATGAACCCAGAGGAAGAACAACGGTTACTTTAATAAGAAGTATCCCTAAAGCCGGCCGGAGTGGTCGTGCGGTTCTAGGCGCTGCAGTCTGGAGCTGAGCGACCGCTACGGTCGCAGATTCGAATCCTCCCTCGGCCATGGATGTGTGTGATGTCATTAGGTTGGTTAGCTTTAATTAGTTCTAAGTTCTAGGTGACTGATGACCTCAGACCTTAAGTCGTATAGTGCTCAGAGCCATTTGAACCAATCCCTAATATGGAAGACGTGAGAGGGCTTGCGACTCTTTGTTTTTATGATATTATTCCGTGGCAGCGTGAGTCCAATGTCTACTCACCCTCACAGTTTCTGGAATTTTAAAACTAATTGGCAAGTCACATGTTTGAACTGGACAGTTTTTACCGCGAAATATTATAGAAGGCCAAAAATAAAATCCGACCATAAGTTCGAAAACAGTATTTAAAACTGTAACGATATGTCTCGCACACCTACAACTTACTTGTCGCTTAATTCCAAGAGAGCTCAAGCTAAGCAAAGTTACTTGAACCCAACAAAACTCGGAACAGTTTTCGATCCACCGGTAACTAGATACAGAACGTCATACGGCCTTAAGAGCTATACGGACAATAGAACAATCACAGTCTCATCACATTTTAGACGGTGAGCATCACGCTTCTTAAATTGCTCAGACGCTTACAGATTCAGAATGACATTTAAATGCTATAGGACAAACAGAGAGACGTTGTCACTTTACGTGTAGAACATGGGATTGTTTAGAAACGATGAATTTGATTATGATCCGTTAACAAACTACGTTAATCATCGATTAGTCACCTTAGAAGAAACAGATAAAAGAAACGTAGGCATTGTAATGCGTTGAAATGGAAGGTAGGAACGGTTGGTATGTGTGCTCTGGTGGCAAAATCTCACTTCCAGTGCTGAGTCCGAGGAGTCCCTAAGAACTCTACTTGTGAACGAATGTCAACAATCAACGCGTTTTTACAAAATAGTTAGAAAATATAATGCATGCTTTCTGACTCGGCGTGCGTCTACATAATACACTTCTGGAAATTGAAATAAGAACACCGTGAATTCATTGTCCCAGGAAGGGGAAACTTTATAGACACATTCCTGGGGTCAGATACATCACATGATCACACTGACAGAACCACAGGCACATAGACACAGGCAACAGAGCATGCACAATGTCGGCACTAGTACAGTGTATATCCACCTTTCGCAGCAATGCAGGCTGCTATTCTCCCATGGAGACGATCGTAGAGATGCTGGATGTAGTCCTGTGGAACGGCTTGCCATGCCATTTCCACCTGGCGCCTCAGTTGGACCAGCGTTCGTGCTGGACGTGCAGACCGCGTGAGACGACGCTTCATCCAGTCCCAAACATGCTCAATGGGGGACAGATCCGGAGATCTTGCTGGCCAGGGTAGTTGACTTACACCTTCTAGAGCACGTTGGGTGGCACGGGGTACATGCGGACGTGCATTGTCCTGTTGGAACAGCAAGTTCCCTTGCCGGTCTTGGAATGGTAGAACGATGGGTTCGATGACGGTTTGGATGTACCGTGCACTATTCAGTGTCCCCTCGACGATCACCAGTGGTGTACGGCCAGTGTAGGAGATCGCTCCCCACACCATGATGCCGGGTGTTGGCCCTGTGTGCCTCGGTCGTATGCTGTCCTGATTGTGGCGCTCACCTGCACGGCGCCAAACACGCATACGACCATCATTGGCACCAAGGCAGAAGCGACTCTCATCGCTGAAGACGACACGTCTCCATTTGTCCCTCCATTCACGCCTGTCGTGACACCACTGGAGGCGGGCTGCACGATGTTGGGGCGTGAGCGGAAGACGGCCTAACGGTGTGCGGGACCGTAGCCCAGCTTCATGGAGACGGTTGCGAATGGTCCTCGCCGATACCCCAGGAGCAACAGTGTCCCTAATTTGCTGGGAAGTGGCGGTGCGGTCCCCTACGGCACTGCGTAGGATCCTACGGTCTTGGCGTGCATCCGTGCGTCGCTGCGGTCCGGTCCCAGGTCGACGGGCACGTGCACCTTCCGCCGACCACTGGCGACAACATCGATGTACTGTGGAGACCTCACGCCCCACGTGTTGAGCAATTCGGCGGTACGTCCACCCGGCCTCCCGCATGCCCACTATACGCCCTCGCTCAAAGTCCGTCAACTGCACATACGCTTCACGTCCACGCTGTCGCGGAATGCTACCAGTGTTAAAGACTGCGATGGAGCTCCGTATGCCACGGCAAACTGGCTGACACTGACGGCGGCGGTGCACAAATGCTGCGCAGCTAGCGCCATTCGACGGCCAACACCGCGGTTCCTGGTGAGTCCGCTGTGCCGTGCGTGTGATCATTGCTTGTACAGCCCTCTCGCAGTGTCCGGAGCAAGTATGGTGGGTCTGACACACCGGTGTCAATGTGTTCTTTTTTCCATTTCCAGGAGTGTAGAAACGCATTCATACTGAACCTGTATACCAGTATTGCATAGAGCCTGAAATGACAAAAGTCATAGGATATTTCCTTATATCGTGTCGGACGCCGTTTTGCTTGGCGCAGTGCAGAAATTCGACGTGGTATGGAATCAACAAGTCATTGGGAGTGCCCTGCAAACATATTGAGCCATGCTGCCTCTACAGCCGCCCATATTTGCGAAAGTGTTTCCGGTGCAGGATTTTGTGCGCGAACTGTCCTCTCAATCATGTCCCATAAGTGCTCGACGGGATTTATATCTCGCGATCTCGGTGCGCAAATCATTCGCATCTAACTGTCCAGAATGTTCTTGAAACCAGTCGCGAACAGTTGTAGCCTGATGACTTGCTCGAAAAGATAAAGTCAAGTAGGCGAGCATAATATTTCCATGCAATGATCAGTTCAGCTGGACCAGAGGACTCACTCCATACTAGGTAAACACAGTTCAGTTCAGTTATGAAGCCACCACCAGCTTGCACAGTGTCTTGGTTTCATGGCTGCGTGGGGTCTGCACCACACTCGAACACTACCATCAGCTCTTAAGAACTGAATTGGAGACTCATCTGATCAGGCCACGGTTTTCCTGTAGTCTAGAATCATAGCGATATGCTCACAAGCTCAAGAGAGGCGCTGCAGGTCATGTCGTGGCCGGCCGCTGTGGTCGAACGGTTCTAGGCTCTTCAGTCTGGAACCGCGCAACCGCTAAGTTCGCAGGTTCTAATCCAGCCTCGAGCATGGATGTGTGTGATGTCCTGAGGTTAGTTAGGTTTAAGTAGTTCTAAGTCTTACGGGACTGATGACCTCAGATGTTAAGTCCAATAGTGCTCAGAGCCATTTGAACCATTTGAGCCATGTCGTTCTGTTAGCAACGGGACTCGCGTCGGTCGTCTACTGCCATAGCCCATTAACGCCAAATTTCACCGCACTCTCCTAACGGATACGTAAGTCGGATGTCACTCATTGAATTCTGCTGTTATTTTCACGCCGTGTTGCTCGTCTGTTAGGACTGACAACACTACGCAAACGCCGCTGCTCTCGGTCATTAAAAGAAGGCCATCGCCCACTGCGCTGTCCGTGGTGAGAGGTAATTTCTGAAATTTGGTATTATCAGCACACTCTTGACACCGCGATTCACAAAGTGTTGAATTCCCCATGCATTTCCGAAATGGATGGCCCATGCGTCTAGCTCCAACTACCATTCCGCGTTCAAAGGTCGTTAATTCCTGTCGTGCCACCATCATGATGTCGGAAAACTTTTCCCGTTAATCACCAATATACACATAGCAAAGCAGCCAATGCACTGCCATTTCATACACTACTGGCCATTAAGGTTTTTACACCAAGAAGAAATGTAGATGATAAACGGTTATTCATTGGACAAATATATTATACTAGAGCTGACATGTGATTACATTTTCACGCAATTTGGGTGCATAGATCCTGAGAAATCAGTGCCCAGAACCACCACCTCTGGCCGTAATAACGGCCTTGATACGCCTGGGCATTGAGTCAAACAGAGCTTGGATGGCGTGTACACGTACAGCTCCCCATGCAGCTTCAGGACGATACCACAATTCATCAAGACTGGCGTATTGTGACGAGCCAGTTGATCGGCCACCATTGATCAGACGTTTTCACTTGGTGAGAGATCTGGAGAATGTGCTGGCCAGGGCAGCAGTCGAACATTTTCTGTATCCAGAAAGGCCCGTACAGGACCTGCAACATGCGGCCATGCATTATCCCGCTGAAATGTAGGGTTTCGCAGGGATCGAATGAAGGATAGTGCCACGGGTCGTAACACATCTGAAACGTAACGTCCACTGTTCAATGTGCCTTCAATGCGAACAAGAGGTGACCTAGACGTGTAACCAATGGCACCGCATACCATCACGCCGGCTGATACGCCAGTATGGCGATGACGAATACACGCTTCCAATATGCGTTCACCGCGATGTCCCCAAACACGGATGCGACCATCATGATGCTGTAAACAGAACCTGGATTCATCCGAAAAAATGACGTTTTGCATTCGTGCACCCAGGTTCGTCGTTGAGTACACCGTCGCAGACGCTCCTGTCTGTGATACAACGTCAAGGGTAACCGCAGCCATTATCTCCATGCTGATAGTCCATGCTGCTGCAAACGTCGTCGTGCTCTGTGTGGAGATCGTTGTTGTCTTGCAAACGTCCCCATCTGTTGACTCAGGGATCAAGACGTGGCTGCACGATCCGTTACAGCCATGCGGAAAAGATGCCTGCCATCTCGACTGCTAGTGATACGAGGCCGTTGGGATCCAGCACGGCGTTCCGTATTACCCTCCTGTGTCCACCGATTCCATATTCTGCTAACAGTCATTGGATCTCGACCAACGCGAGCAGCAATGTCGCGAAACGATAAACCGAAATCGCGATAGGCTACAATCCGACCTTCATCAAAGTCGGAAACATGATAGTACGCACTTCTCTTCCTTACACGAGGCATCACAACAACATTTCACCAGGTAACGCCGGTTAACTGCTGTATGTGTATGAGAAATCGGTTGGAAACTTTCCACACGTCCACACGTTGTAGATGTCGCTAGCCGGCGCCAACCTTGTGTGAATGCTCTGAAAAGCTGATCATTTTCATATCACAGCATCTTCTTCCTGTGGGTCAAATTTCGGGTCTGTAGCACGTCATCTTCGTGGTGTAGCAATTTTAATGGCCAGTAGTGTATTTTCTGTACAAGGTACTACCGCCATGTGTATATGTGCATATCGCTATCCCATGAGTTTTCTTAACTCAGCAAACATTTATACATAAATACATACATATATACGCCACTACATACGCAGACCTCTACAAACTGTTAACTTACTTTCTCACAATGATTCATCATAACAAAACTACGGACTTGTGAGCGCAGCCGCAGGTAACAGTTAGTTAATTATATCTTGCGACTTCGCTATGGTTAATTTTAATATTCAGTAAGAACTTAAGATAGGGACAAATAGGTACCATCGGTGCATAGAGCGGGAAAAATCATCTGGGAATGAGCTAACTGATGTTTAAATTTAACGATTTCTTCTAAATTAATCAAAGTGTTGTAACCAAAGAGAAATATCATAAATGATTTTACAACGCGAACTATAAATTTAAATACCATCCTCTGTGTTGTGAATGGATGCAGCTTTAAAAGTAGCACATGATGGTGCCAATGGTTTTAAAATTGGTTACAAGATGTAGTCTTTATGTTCAGTTTTCTGTAATTGGGTACGTAGTAAAGTTAAGGGGTTTGGAGGAAGAGTGGAGCGTAAGTTTATAGGGACTGTGCGCGCAGGGTGAGGAACAACGCTTGAACCAGGCGTTAACTAAGTGGGATTCATACGTTATTTAAGCCGAAAAGTATAGTAGAAGTTACGCAGACAGATGTTGGGTAGCTGGAATCCAGCACTGTTGAGTTTTACGTTATGCGGATGCACAGGTTCCGGACTTAGAGGAATTTTTGTACAGCGGCACCGAAATTTAGCGGTTTTCACTGTGCAACAAGGTTAAAGGACCACTTTTACGAAGCTCGGTAATTGTTTCCAATTGCGACGCGTAAGTTTGAAATATGGCTCAAAGGTGCCTACGACCTTCCTGTGTAATGGCTCAAAGGCGTGGCACACAGCGATACAGAAACACCTGAGGGGGCGTCAGTGTAACCACCCCGTACCTTGGAACGTTGATTTCCACATGTTTCACTGTAGAAAACGACAGTTTTCAGTGCGATGAGAAACAAGCCGACGTTCTTGAAAATCTTTGATACTGTTCATATCTCCCCGAATGCTTCAACCCTTCCCCAAAGACACCGTGGGCCAGCAACCCCACCGAACGTCTTTGCGCCCATTTGGGGCGCAGTGCGACCGCAAGTTTTGCTCTGGTGTACAGAATGGAAGTACTAGGGACCGTTCAAAACCATTCGACGCAATTTGAACCGAATCTGAGGCAGCAAAGAGTGCTTATAGTTTTTGATTCATCCTGTGACGTGATCGCTGGGGAGGGCGACATTGACACATACGCGATTAAAACGTACACCAAAGCCAAAATTGTAGTCGTTCTGCGCTCCGAAGTGGTACCATCACGTTCAGTGGAGTAACTGGCCCACGATGCCCTTAGAGAAGGGTTCGAACATAAAGAAAAGATATGGTGTCTTTGACTCCTTTTAGAGGCGGTGTGTCTTAAATGTTTCCATTAGCCGCTCGTGAGAGAACTGAGTGATTTCAACGCAGAGCATCGCGGATCTAACCTACATCGCAAAGGCGCCAAAAGAAGAAGTGAAATGTGGGTAAGATGGGAATGACAAACTTCCAATCGTGTGAGACGTCCACGACGGCGCTGGATGGAATTTTGGTGGAATTTGGTGCTAATGTAACATCATCTGCCCCATTTTTCTCGTAGATGTGCACACTTTGCTTTTTGAGGCACCGTCGTGCCCTAGGGTCACGTCGCATTGCGCCATGGTCTCATGCCATTACGTAGGAACGCTGTACGCTCCTTTGAGCCAAATTTCAAACTCAAGCCTCGCAGTGGGAGGAAACACGAAGTTTCGAGAAAGTGACCCCTTATTAGTCTTCCGCAGTAAAGAATGAATAGTCGTAAATCTGAATTTCAGTGGTTAGTTCGTGATAGTATTCAGCTCAGTTAATAGTGCTGAAATCAGCGGAATTATGTGGCAAAAGATAGCATTTTTTGTCTAAATAATAACCTACTTCCCACACAATCATATGCTTAGCTAGATACTCATATGCCCAATGTGTACAATAGAGAGCCGATCATTACTGCCAAATTCATATTAATTAAACGGAACACCAAACAAATTTTCTTCTGACGGCCAGAATTATTAATTAGCCGCTTGCTATATTTTAGTAATTACTGGTCATAGAAGCCGGAACTTTGAACTGGTGTGAAACAAAGTGCCTGCTACAAGCTTTGCGAAAGAAGGGGCAACAAATGGTTGGTTCAAATGGCTCTGAGCACTATGGGACTTAACATCTGAGGTCCTCAGTCCCCTAGAACTTAGAACTACTTAAACGTAACTAACCTGAGGACATCACACACATCCATGCCCGAGGCAGGATTCGACCCTGCAACCGTAGCGGTCGCGCGGTTCCGGACTGAAGCGCCTAGAACCGCTTGGCCACCACGGCCGGCGCGAATGTGTTTGGTCTCTCCCTTAAAGAGCCAAGAACGAAAGAAATTAGCGGCCGCACGTTGCTCCAGCAGCTTTGTCGCAGACAGGGGCGCTTATTCCCGTGAGGTTTCGTGTTAAAAAAAGAACTGAACTGTTTGTTAACGCGTATGGAACATGTTTTTTCTTCTTCCGGAACCGCAGAAACTGCACACGCTCCCCATACACGAGCTCTATAATTCACTCCTCACAGTCCTCCTTCAGTACACTAAACAGTCCGAAAACTACTAGCAGGTGTGCCTCCAGATAAGACGCAGACGCTTGGCTCATGTTGGGAACCTTAATAGAACAGTAAAGGCATTCCAGGCTGTCATTAGAAGCTGCGCGATGTACTGTTGTTCTTCTGAGGTGAGTGCCGAACAGTAGTGTCGTGGTACTGGACACCTCTGCATGCCACTGGCGACCTTTAACGCTGTTTCCAGCAGCATAAAGAGATGGGTCACACTCTCCGCTGTCTGACCATGTAGTGGTAATGCTTCCCGCCACGTCGTGAACGTAGCAGGCACCTGTTAACATCATATTCAATAAACCATGTAACAAAACCCATATAGACTTTGTAAGAAGAAGAAGTACCTGAAGATGGCTCTATAAAATCCGAAACGTAACCGTGTGTAATTGAAACGTAGCTGTTTCGTGTCTGAATGTGGTGTTCATCGACACATTCATATAATTCAGTTTCTATTTGTGGGCAAATCTCGACAGCAATTCGCGCTGTCTCCTCCTCCATTTTCTTTTCATTTTCCTGTTTTTTCGATTATACTTAATTCTTCTGCTTGTAGATGCATACCCCGCGAGCCACTGTAAAGTGCATGGCGGACGGAAACTTGGATCACTGCTAGTCACTTCCTTTCCTGTTCCACTTGTAACCTCCCCCTCACTTATCGACCTTAATGACAGTGAAAAATGAAACCGCGTGTACCTAATGGGAATTTTGGAAAAGCAATCGTCACCGAAGTTAACCTGTCGGTAAAGAGGGAGGAAAGGGTTACATCTAAATGAAAGGAAAAATGCAAGTGAAACTGGTGGAAATTAATTTTGAAATAGGGATAAAGTTAATAAAGAAAGTAAATGTGCGGAAATTACGGTCGCCAGTCCTACGGACAATTACTATAATAACTGAAAAAGAAAGGTTATTACACATATAATTAGCACTAGAAGCGTGGCAACTGAAGGTTGACACGTGTAGTGTGAAAACTGAAAGTTTGTCAGAAGTAATAAATTTCGCTACACTTAATTTAGCAAAAGAATTAATGAAACCGGAAAATCGAAAGTTAATTTAGTGACTGAAGTTAATAGTGAAGCACATCGAAATACAGTTAGTCTTGGACTACCTCAACAATAATTTCTAAAGCTACTTGAATCTACGCAATTTAGAAAGAAGAGATTTAACTTTGAACTTGAATTAAACGATTCTGAACAATTAACAATAGTAAAATTTAGTACGTACCAAGCTGAGCTGCAGTCACAGGTAAGCTATAATACGGTAACAAAACTCGCACTCTTAATTTGTGCTTGTGTAATCTAACTATTGTAGCCAGCAATGAATACTTAAATTGAACTTTGAAATTAAAGCAGTGAAATGGAATTATGCTGGCGTTTGAATTTCAACGACACTCGGGTTCATTTCGGAAAAGGAAGGGACCCTGCTTGGCAATGCAATTGGGACAATGAGCAACAAAGGTTCATGCTAAGTTGCTGTAATTTTGCGAGGCAAATGGAACAATTTGAAAAGCTGAGGTCTGCCATACAGTTCTGAAACTTTACGTGCTTTTAGTCTTCCTAGTTGGTTGATTGAAGGTTTGAAGCCGTCGATCGAGGAGGTGGCGACAGTCACTCATTGTCGGCCGTCGCTGTTGCAGCAGCTGGATGTTGGCGCGCCTTCTTCTCGACACGGTCACCAGGCGAAACGGGCTCTTGATGTGCGCCAGCTAATGCTTCCCGTCCGCGACACCATGTCAGAAACTATCATCGCGAGTCGAGCGCAATTACATGCTGCCAAACCCCGAAAGCGCGGCAACTCGCGGGAGCGTCACACAACACACCTGCTCCACTCGCTACTCCAGCCAGACTCCTACAGCTCTGCCCGCGCTCCACGCGGCAGAGTTAACACTACCAAAGATCCTACACACTTTGAGTCTTCACACGACCTATCGATGTAATCGTTCGATAGCAGTTTTCCCTAGGCAAGACCCACCGTAAAAATACAAATAATATTTACGAAACAAACCAATTATACATCGACATAAATGCATAAATATATATACAATAGTAAAACAATTACAATATGTAAAGACACAGAAATGTCATATATTCAGGTAACAAAAATAAGGAAAACAAATTATAGTACAATAGATGGAAATAGGAGGATATGCATTTCCGGCGTTACACACTCACAGACAGAGCGAGAGAAATGCGACTGTCTATTAGACGGTTCTGCAGTCAACTGAAAGTGCTGGTTGATCGAGTCTAGCAGTGTGCCTCTGAATTGCTTCGATCTCTTGCTTCAACCAGACCTGGTGAGGATCCCAATAACTCGAGAAATACTCAGGACTATGTTGCCCTAGTATTCTGTAGGAGGCGTTCTTCATAGATGAGCTATAGTTTCCTAAAAGTCTCCCAATAAACTGAATCGATCAATTCCCCTCTACACTACCATCTCTATGTGTTCGTTCCAATTCATATCACTTTGCCACGTTAGGCCTCCTATTTAAACGCAGTGACAGTGTCAGATAGCACCTGCTAATACAGGATTAGTTTCCCTACTCATCTGCACTGAGTGATTTTTGTACGTTAGAACAGGCTGCCACTCATCAAACCAAATGGATATTCTGTCCACCATATATCGTTCTACAGTCACTCAATGAAGAAACTTTTCCATACACTACAACGCCATTAGCAAACAGTAGCAGATTCCTGCTCACTCTGTTCACCAGATAATTCATATATATAGAGCACAAGAGGAGACTAATCACAATTCCCTCGGACACTCCTGACGATACCCTAGCTCCTGTTGAAGACTCGCGGTCCAGGACAATGTACTGGGTTCTAGTAGACAAGAAGTTTTCCAGCGACACACGTATCTGAAAACCTGTTTTGCATGTTCGAACCTTAGTTAACAGTCGGCGGTGAAGCACCTTCTGAAAAGTTTTCCGTAAATCTAGTATTATGAACACTTCTATTACCTTTCATCCCTGGTTGGCTAGATATCATGTGTGAGAAGGGCAACCTCAGTTTCACACGAGCCATGCTTTCTAAATCTGTGCTGATATCACAGCTGAAATTTATTATGTTTGAACATAGAATGCGCACACGATTTCTGCACAAACCAGTGTTAAGGATATTGTTCTGTAATTTGGCAGATTCGTTCTTTTACGCTTCTTATTCATATAAAGGTGCCATCTGCGATTTTTTCCAGTCATTTAGGATTTTGCGGTGCACGAGAGATTCCTGATAAACAAAAACTAAGTAAGTGGCCAGTGCTTTAGCGTACTCTCTAGAAAACCAAACTGCTATTCTATCCGTACCTGGCCACTTACTTGTTTTAAAACCCCTTCAGTTGGTTCTGAAAGCAAGGGATGCCTATTACTACGTCCTTCATAAAGGAGTATGGACGACGGTCAAACGACAGTATGTCTGTCAATGCCGGAATGATTTCTTAAATGCGAATTAAAACTTCGCGTTCGTTTTACTATCTTCTATTGCAAGACGAGACTGGTAGACGAGTCGACTTCCACCCGCTAAGTGACTTTACGTAGAACCAGAATTTTCTTGATATCTGAGGAAGATCTTTCGCTAAAATGACGGTATAAGTTATTGTATGTTTCACCCATCGATCTTTTTATCCGCGCGGGTTAGCCGAGCGGTCTTAGGCGCTACAGTCATGGACTGTGCGGCTGGTCCCGGCGGAGGTTTGAGTCCTCCCTCGGGCATGGGTGTGTGTGTGTTTGTCCTTAGGATAATTTAGGTTAACTAGTGTATAAGCTTAGGGACTGATGACCTTAGCAGTTAAGTCCCATAAGAATTCACACACATTTGAACATTTTTTTGATCTTTTTATAGTCACAGTATTTCTACTAACATTTGCCTGAAGACATTTGTGCGTTCCTTTTTATACCGAGAGTGAAACGGTCTCTGCTTCCTCAACGTTTTCCGCAGTTAGTTATTAGACACTCTCAAGATCTTGAGCGAATTCTACTGGATACTGGATACCACAAGTGTCGCGCGTCTTCGATGTTCCGTGTCTGGAACCTGTGTAGCTGTTTGTCAGAATCTAAATAAACAGGTTATTTAGAAATTAGTTATACATAAGTAACCTTTAACTGTAAAAAGGATACATAACATACAGCAATATTTGCTACAACCCTAAAAGCAGTATATCTTCAATTTTTTCCCTTCTAGCGCTGCTAGTTTTCGACGTTCACGCTAGTATGGCATGCACAAATGGACTCTTCTAAGAGTCGTTATGGTGTCTTATAAAGGTGCAGAACGTGAGCAGAGTTGTTTATGGTGTTTCATGAATCCAAATCCGCTACTACAGTTCAGAGACAATTCAGAAGTAAATGTCGTAAGGCACCACCTCAAAGACAAACTGTTATTCATCGGTGTGATAATTTAACTGGAACTAGCAGTGTATCACATAGAGATCTGCTAGGAGAAGAAGATTTTCAGATAGTTTTACTATTGGTGTTTACAATAGATATGACCAACTGTCAGAGTCTAGTGGAGAGGAATCTCTAGTAGCTGTAGATATAGGAAGTATGCAGCAGACCTCAGTACTTACTGTGCGTAGAACAGTTGCAAAGTCGAAAAGGAAGAAGAAGGTTCTGCTCTTAGGTAGTTCTCATGGCAGAGGTGTAGTCCAGCAGTTGCAGGAAGTGCAGGGGAGTGAGTACCAGGTCACCAGCATTGTGAAGCCTAATGCAGGGTTGGCTCAGGTGACTCTTAACATAGGGGGGTTATGTATGGATTTTACTAAAGAGGATCAGGTAGTGATTGCGGGTGGAGCTGGTAATAGTATTGATAGGGATGGGGAGTATAACATAGATGGTGACCTGGAAAAGATAGCCACTCAGACTGGCAACACGAATGTGCATTTCGTGGAACTGTTTCAGCGTCACGATCGGCCTCATCTTAATACAGCCGTCAGGCGTAATAACATAAGACTTGGGGGTGCGCTGATGACAGAAAGCATGGGTCACATTTCAGTGGTGTCAGTGGAGTCTATCAGCAGGACGGGTTTCACTAGACATGGCCTGCACCTCAACAGGTATGGGAAGGGGAGGTTGGCAAAGCTTATAGGTGACAGCATAGGTGGGGCTGGTGGGATCACTCATGAGAAAATTCCTGCAGTAGTGGGTTTTAGAGCTGCACATTTTTTAGACTGAAGTCAGCTGATAGATATTCCTGCTTAAGGGAAGTCTCTCTAACAAGGGAATCACTTTTGACAAAGCTTAGGTATCCGAGTAATGAGGGAATTAGTATATTTCATCAAAATATACAAGGTATTAGAGATAAAGTTAGTGAACTGCTTATAGATGTTGACTCTGAAATTATTGGTATATCTGAACACTTCTTAAATAAGGAGATAATTCAGAGGCTTCCTTTACCAGGATACAGGTTGGCTGGCAGCTTTTCGAGGAGCTCTTTGCGGTGTGGGGAGTAGCCATGTATGTGAAAAACGGCATCCCATTTGAGTCAATTGATGTTTCAAAGTACTGCACTGAAAAGGTGTTTGAATGTTGTGCAGGTGTGGTTAAATTTAACGGAGCTAAACTTCTAACTGTTGTTATTTATAGATCCCCAGACCCCGATTTCACAACATTTTTGCTAAAGCTAGAGGAGGTTCTTGGTTCACTTTATAGGAAATACAAAAAGTTAGTTATATGTGGTGACTTCAATATTAATTGTATAAGGATGCTGGTAGACCTCTTTAATTCATATAATCTTATGCAAACCATATTCTTTCCAACGAGAGTGCAAGGGAACAGTAGAACAACCATAGACAACATTTTTGTTCATTCCTCATTACTAGAAGGGCATTCTGTTAGCAAAAATGTGAATGGCCTTTCAGATCATGATGCACAAATTTTAACTTTAAAAGATTTTTGTGCTGCAACACGTGTTAAATATAGTCATCAGCTGTTCAGGAAAGCTGATCCAGTTGCTGTAGAGACCTTTGTAAACCTTACAAAGGAACAAGAGTCGCAAGATGTTTATAGCGCTGATACAGTAGACGATAAATATAATGCTTTTCTCAAGACTTTTCTCATGCTCTTTGAAAGTTGCTTTCCGTTAGAACGTTTAAAACAGGGTACTAGCACAAACAGGCAGCCTGGGTGGCTGACTAGAGGGATAAGAATATCTTGTAGAACAAAGTGGCAATTATATCAAAACGTTAGAAACAGTCAAAATCTAAATGCAGCAGCCCATTACAAACAGTATTGTAAGGTGCTTAAAAATGTTATTAGGAAGGCAAAAAGTATGTGGTATGCAGATAAAATAGCTAAGTCTCAGGATAAAATTAAAACCATATGGTCAGTCGTAAAGGAAGTTGCTGGTCTGCAGAGACAGGTCGAGGATATAGAATCAGTGCACAGTGGGAATGTCCGTGTTACTGATAAGTCGCATATATGTACAGTACTTAATAATCACTTTCTGAATATAGCAGGTGAACGAAATAGAAACCTAGTCCCAACAGGGAATCATATAGCGCTCTTAGAAAAAAGTGTTCCGAGACTGTTACCTGAAATGCTCCTCCATGATACTGACAAGAGGGAGATTGAGTTAATAATTAAATCACTAAAGACGAAGAACTCTCATGGATATGACGGGGTATCTAGCAGAATACTGAAGTATTGTTCTATGTATGTTAGCCCAGTTCTCAGCCATATCTGTAACTTTTCCTTTAAGAGTGGTCGGTTTCCTGACCGATTAAAGTACTCGGTAGTGAAGCCACTTTATAAAAAGGGAGACATTGATAATGTTGACAATTTTAGACCTATTCCTATGCCATCGGTGTTTGCTAAAGTTATCGAGAAGGTTGTATATACAAGGTTACTGGAGCATTTAAATTCACATAATTTGCTGTCAAATGTTTAGTTAGGTTTTAGAAATGGTTTAACAACTGAAAATGCTATATTCTCTTTTCTCTGTGAGGTTTTGGACGGATTAAATAAAAGGTATCGAACGCTAGGTGTTTTCTTTGATTTAACGAAGGCTTTTGACTGTGTTGACCACAAAATATTACTGCAGAAGTTGGACCATTATGGAACAAAAAGCAGAGGGTAATTCTCCGTAATATTGAGAGTGGTAGTGATGTTCAATCCCAATGGGGCTCTGTTAAGTGGGGCGTTCCCCAAGGGTCGGTGCTGGGGCCACTGCTGTTTCTTATTTATATAAATGATATGCCTTCTAGTATTACAGGAGATTCAAAAATATTTCTGTTTGCTGATGACACCAGCTTGATTGTGAAGGATCTTGTGTGTAATATTGAAACAGTAACAAATAATGTAGTTCATGAAATAAGTTTGTGGCTTGTGGAAAATAATTTGATGCTAAATCACAGTAAGACTCAGTTTTTACAGTTTCTAACTCACAATTCAACAAGAACCGATATTTTCATCAGACAGAATAGGCATATTATAAGCGAGACGGAACAGTTCAAGTTCCTAGGCGTTCGGATAGATAGTAAGCTGTTGTGGAAAGCCCATGTCCAGGATATTGTTCAGAAGCTGAATGCTGCTTTATTTACCATTAGAACAGTATCTGAAATAAGTGACACTTCAACACGAAAAGTAGTCTACTTCGCATATTTTCATACGCTTATGTCGTATGGTATTATTTTTTTGGGTAATTCTTCTGATTCAAAAAGGGTATTTTTGGCTCAAAAACGGGCTGTTCGAGAGATCTGTGGTGTAAGTTCGAGAACCTCTTGTCGATCCCTATTCAATAGGCTGGGAATTCTGACATTGCCCTCACAGTATATATTTTCTTTAATGTCGTTTGTTGTTAGCAATATTAGCCTATTCCCAAGAGTTAGCAGCTTTCACTCAGTTAATACTAGGCAGAAATCAAATCTGCATGTAGAATGCACTTCCTTGACTCTTGTGCAGAAAGGAGTGCAGTATTCTGCTGCATACATTTTCAATGAGCTACCACAAGAACTCAAAAATCTTAGCAGTAGCCCAAACTCTTTTAAGTCTAAACTGAAGAGTTTCCTCATGGCTCACTCCTTCTATTCTTTCGAGGAGCTCCTGGAAGAGATAAAAAATTAAGCAAATTCCAGTGCTACATTGTTGATTTTCTTCATTTAAACTTACGGCTTGTCACCTGAATATGTTTTTTTATATTTCATTTTATCAGTTTCTAATATCGTGTTATAATTTCATGTATTGACTCGTTCCATGACCATGGAGACTTCTCCTTAATTTGGTCCCACGGAACGATAAATAAATAAATAAATAAATAAATAAAGGACACCGGGTCATGGTCGGGCATCAGTCTCCGTCGCAGCAATGGAACACGATCGGCAGCCTTTCATTCGCAGTCTGGGTAAATCAACGATACGTGCCACCTTAGAATTGAATACGCTTGTGTTATAGTGTGGAAGGTATTACGGAAACGCCTATCATTCAAATTCAGCAAATTGGACCTGTTGCAATCTTTAGGAGAAACTGACAAAGAAAGCCGAGTTAAATCTTTCCTAGAAATGTTTAACTAATTGCAGTCTGAAGATGATTTTCTTAATAAGACCGTGTTTAATGACGAAGCCATCTTCCACACCTACGGTAAAATGAATTGGTATAATGTTCGGATATGGATGAGCAGAAACCATGTCTCGTAATCGAACATGTACGGGACTTCCCTACGGTAAATGATACTAGCGTCGTAAGCTATGAGAAGATTTACAAACCTTTCTTTTGACCGAGTTGACTGTAACTGCCATATCGTAATTGAACGTGTTTGAACTTCATCTATTGCCTCAATCGCAACAGCTTATAGGAACGGAATTTATTTTCCGGTAAAATTGCGCGCCACCACATTGTCATCGTGAAGTTGTCACGCATCTCCGTAGGAATTTGCCGACTTGGATTGCACGTGGTGGAACAACATCCTGGCCACCGTGATATCCTGATTAAACTCCAACGGGTTACGTTAAAGAATGTTTGTTACTCCGCTCCCGGGGAACACCGACGATCTACGAGAACGGATAACACAAGCAACTCTCGCCGTACACCAAGAGTTGCTTCATAGGATTTGGCAGGAGACTGTTTACAGATTTGAAATTTGTCGTGTTACAAAACGTAATCAAATTAAACATTCAGTGCTGTATCGAACATTTCCTTTTTCAGAGTAAAGATTACCTCTGTATAATTCATTTATAAACACACTGCAATTCGGTGTAAGATAGTGATGCGTCTGATGGAGGCCAACTTCTTTATGCAGGAACGCTGTAAATACTGGCGGCACCAGGCTACTACCACGTCTCCACCGCTTAAGTTTGAGGGAGAAATACGCTGTGACATTACCGCGCAGACTTAAAATCTGGGTTATCTTGAGGCGTTGATAGGGCTGCCAAAATTCGTTAGGGAAGGAATGGGCCCTGTGCAGGCTGGCAGAAGTCAATGGACTAAGTTTGAGAGTGTTGGCAGATCGCCAGCAGATTCTCGCTCTGCAGCATGCGCTGATGACTTTCGCGCTACGTTGCTGGCCCCTAGTATTGAGGCTTAACTTAAGCATTATCAAGATATGTTCTTCACAACGCGCATTTTAAAATAAAATGTATTATTTCTTGTCTTTCTAGAATTTTGGAGATGACGTAGCAAAATATTTACGTGAAATGCATTTGGAGGGCCAACTGCAACTCTATTCTAGAGGAATACTGGCAACTAAACCTCTGTTTCTTCTTCGCTCTTCCTTGTTTCATTTACTTTTCTTAGCTCTCTTTTCTTCGTCCTATTATTGTGTGTATCCGCTTTGCTGGCACAACAATATGTATCATAATTCTCAAACAGGAACGAAAAGTTAACCCTCACAGTGTCCGTTAAAAGAATAACATCTATTAGAGGAAGTGACTACTATATTAAACTCATCTTATTCTCAATAACAGAACTCATATGCTCTGTTTGCTTGCTTGCTCATCACACTTGCTACAGTTTCTATAGTCCGTTATAATGGATCTCGGTAACGTTCATCTTCAGTTTTTGAACAGGTGTCGTGCGGTGCTCAATGGTATTATTCAACGCTATACTTTGACCTGTCATCAGTCATGTCACTTCTTCTTAAACTTAACAATTTGACCCTTTTCATTTCTACAGCAATCTTTTCATCTCCGTGTATATCCTATATTTTACGTCGATAATAGTATTTTTGCGTACTCATTCATTACTATTTGCCTGTCCTTACATTTTTGCCTCAGTAGTGATCATTGTACTTAAGCGTGTTGAGCTAACGAAGACTTTTCATGTGTTACTCTCCTAATTTCTCTAGTATCTAGTAATTTTCGAAATGGCTTCCTTCTGGGTCTTGGTCATTATATTCTTTCGCGGGACCCACTGAGATATTTTGGTATCCATTTCAGTCCACCTTCTTTTCTTTCAGTGATATTTAATGTTTTTTCTGTCACTGATTTTCAGCACGTAGTACGGTCGCCCTGGTTATCGTCAGATAAACCTTCAGTCAGAACTGACATCTTCTTATTCTTATTCTGCACTTCAAGTTATAGGTACTTGCGCCTGTTCTGTCTTCACACTGCCACCTCGTTCTGGGTGTTCCTACGACCCTTCCTTCTCCTGGCTGGTACAGCATGGCCTAGTGTGAGATTCTCTCTGCACTTATTCTTTGCAGGTGATTTTTCCTGAATATTTAATTTTCTTCAAGCTTTTCATTTATGTTGTAAATACACTCCTGGAAATGGAAAAAAGAACACATTGACACCGGTGTGTCAGACCCACCATACTTGCTCCGGACACTGCGAGAGGGCTGTACAAGCAATGATCACACGCACGGCACAGCGGACACACCAGGAACCGCGGTGTTGGCTGTCGAATGGCGCTAGCTGCGCAGCATTTGTGCACCGCCGCCGTCAGTGTCAGCCAGTTTGCCGTGGCATACGGAGCTCCATCGCAGTCTTTAACACTGGTAGCATGCCGCGACAGCGTGGACGTGAACCGTATGTGCAGTTGACGGACTATGAGCGAGGGCGTATAGTGGGCATGCGGGAGGCCGGGTGGACGTACCGCCGAATTGCTCAACACGTGGGGCGTGAGGTCTCCACAGTACATCGATGTTGTCGCCAGTGGTCGGCGGAAGGTGCACGTGCCCGTCGACCTAGGACCGGACCGCAGCGACGCACGGATGCACGCCAAGACCGTAGGATCCTACGCAGTGCCGTAGGGGACCGCACCGCCACTTCCCAACAAATTAGGGACACTGTTGCTCCTGGGGTATCGGCGAGGACCATTCGCAACCGTCTCCATGAAGCTGGGCTACGGTCCCGCACACCGTTAGGCCGTCTTCCGCTCACGCCCCAACATCGTGCAGCCCGCCTCCAGTGGTGTCGCGACAGGCGTGAATGGAGGGACGAATGGAGACGTGTCGTCTTCAGCGATGAGAGTCGCTTCTGCCTTGGTGCCAATGATGGTCGTATGCGTGTTTGGCGCCGTGCAGGTGAGCGCCACAATCAGGACTGCATACGACCGAGGCACACAGGGCCAACACCCGGTATCATGGTGTGGGGAGCGATCTCCTACACTGGCCGTACACCACTGGTGATCGTCGAGGGGACACTGAATAGTGCACGGTACATCCAAACCGTCATCGAACCCATCGTTCTACCATTCCTAGACCGGCAAGGGAACTTGCTGTTCCAACAGGACAATGCACGTCCGCATGTATCCCGTGCCACCCAACGTACTCTAGAAGCTGTAAGTCAACTACCCTGGCCAGCAAGATCTCCGGATCTGTCCCCCACTGAGCATGTTTGGGACTGGATGAAGCGTCGTCTCACGCGGTCTGCGCGTCCAGCACGAGTGCTGGTCCAACTGAGGCGCCAGGTGGAAATGGCATGGCAAGCCGTTCCACAGGACTACATCCAGCATCTCTACGATCGTCTCCATGGGAGAATAGCAGCCTGCATTGCTGCGAAAGGTGGATATACACTGTACTAGTGCCGACATTGTGCATGCTCTGTTGCCTGTGTCTATGTGCCTGTGGTTCTGTCAGTGTGATCATGTGATGTATCTGACCCCAGGGATGTGTCAATAAAGTTTCCACTTCCTGGGACAATGAATTCACGGTGTTCTTATTTCAATTTCCAGGAGTGTATCTAGTTCATTCCTAATGTCTTCATTTCTTATACGGTCTTCCTTAGTAACACCTCTAACTACCCTAAGAATTCTCATTTCTGCTTCTTCTAGTGCACTTTTATCATATTTTTTAGGAATCCATGACTCACTTCGTATTGCAATACAGGAATAGCCACGGTTTTATAAAATCTTAATTTCATTTCCTTCTGTACATCTATATGGGATGTTTTGTTTATCATTCCGCGTGTTGATTGATATTTGTTGGTCTTATTTTCTACTTTCTTGTTCATATTATAGCTTATGACTCATACTAATAACTTAACATTGGAAATCTGGTCGAGTGGTGTACTATCTATCATTAGGCTATTTTTGAGCAGGTGGGGTATTTCAGATAATGAGCCATGATTTTACTTCTCCTTCGTTAGTATTCGAAGGTTGTATTCTCTTTTCACTAACTGATATTGTTTACAAGCTACTTTTTGTAGTTCATCTTCACTTTCTTCCAAAATTGGAACACCACCTGCATGCGTAAGGATATTAACATATTTATTTATATTAATCTCTAGACGAGCATTACATCCTGCCTCCAGTTCTTAATCAAATGTTAGGGGTAAAAGACCAAATATTTTTATTCGTGTCTGAGGACAATGTACTGAACGACATTTCATCAGTATTTACTTCACTTTCAGGCTATTAATTGTAGCTATTAGGAGAAGTACGCTTTTAGGTTCGTTGTTACCTTCAAGTACATGTGGCAAGATCAAGTCATTAATATTTATTTTACACTGGACGGCAGGTCAGATGAAGTGTGGATGCTAAACTGTTTGTCTATACTGACTGGCGTAGTGCACTTATTGGTGCAATTACGAGCGTGCAGAATGATGAGGTAGTAAAATACATGACGTGTTTGTGGGAAGACTGTTAGATGCAGAGAAAAAATTATTAACATACTGAAATGGGTACATATTAAGGCACCATCAGTCACAATATCTGCTCTTATACCCTTACCAAACTGTATCGAATATTCGTCACAGCCAACATCCTTATTTGAGTCCCTTGTTGGTAGTGATTTCCTCATTATTACTGTTACCAACTTATATGATTATTTTTGTGTCAATGTATAACCTTTTCACAGCTTCAGTAAAATATCTAGGATATCCAGCTTTATTCATTAAATTCCTTAGTTTATTTCTGTTTACACTGTCAAAAGCTTTTTCAAACTCAATGAAAGCTACATATGACCCTAAATAACTTCTCGCCGTTTCTCTAAACTTCTTTTTGTGAAAAATATGTTATGACTATATGAAGGGCCTTTCTGGAAGCCACTTCCTTCTTCTAACAACAAAGTCTGTATTACGTTTCTTATATGATTATTGATTATTTTTTGCAAGCATTTTACAAGCTGAGTCTAGGAGACTAATTCCTCTATAATTTTCACATTTGTAATTATGTCCTTTTTCTTTAAAAAAAGTGGTGCCACTTCAGACATTTTCTAAGAGTTTGAGAATATACAATAGTGCCAACATTTATTAAATAAATGTCATAACTTAAAATCAGAAGAGGGACTGACATATTACAAAAGTTCCATGTTAATACCATTTGGTCCATATGTTTTCCTCTTTTTCATACATTTTAAAAGTACTTTCAGCCCTTCTATTGTGATAAATCCACAGTACTACTAAGTAATGAAATCAGCTCCACATCATTAAATTATGGGTCTACTATTTGTCACAATTTTCTGTAGGCATTTTTTCGCTGATGTAAAAACTTTTAATTCTTTTTTGCTCTCCAGCTTTACGAGATTTGTTAAAGAACATCGTCTATACACCATGACCTGAATTTGAAGTGTTTATTAGACAAATATATTTCTGCTTTTATGTATACAGTCGTCATGTTACAGGATCTGTTATAAATACAGTTGTTTGTTCCTCTTTATCAGATGCCGCTGACGCTGGATTATACCCCAATGACCGGTTTGGCCAATAAACATTTCAACTGCAGCTCAGGATGTTCAGAATATGTTGTTTGACCAATGTATTTCCACGTACGGCCGCTAATTATATTTAGTTATGCAGTATACTTCTGTTATACTTAAGTATTTGTTTAGTTTGCCGGCAAAAGCTTGCCTCTCTTGTATATCCTGTTTCACTTTAGTAATAAAATGATCCTAAGGCCCTTGGTCTGCTGGCTTAACTATTTGTTTCTTGTTGTTACGTTTTTGCTTACACTCCTCTTTAGTTTCTGGTGTTTTCTTCTGCGAGAGGTTTTAGTGGGCTATATCTTTCTCTTCAACGAGCTTTACGAAATTGTCATTACAGACCCTTAATCCTTTCTTTTTTCTTAACTTCTTTTTTCCCAGTGCTTCCTATGTAGAGCTTTCTATGCATTATTTAATATTTTGTCATTCGTTCTATCTATCCTGAACATCTGCAGTGTCTAACTGATATAGCTGTAACAAACGTTCATAATATTTTCTAATACTTTCTTGTTCCAGGAGCTATACTTCAAGAATATCCTCACGTTTTGTTTCTCTTCTTGTCCTAGGTTTCTTCCTCTTAATTATCATCATAGCTGATGAGGTAGCTAAAAAGTGATCAGAACAGGTATCGTTTCGGGTTGTATGATACATCTTGCGCCTGATTACAAACCCTATCATTTATGATAACGCAGTCTGTTAAAGATCTGCAATCCCCAGCACTTCATGTAATCTTATCCATCTCTGTTTTCGTAAAAAATGTTTTAGTGATCTTTAACTGTCTGAGCGTTGCAAATTAATTAGTCATCTTTTTTGTCGTTTTGTCCTAAAAACGTACCCACAACTCCTGAAATAGGTACGTGGCCTACTCTAGCATTCGAATCTCCACAGATGAGAACCTGATAGCTCTTATTTACACTCCTGGAAATTGAAATAAGAACACCGTGAATTCATTGTCCCAGGAAGGGGAAACTTTATTGACACATTCCTGGGGTCAGATACATCACATGATCACACTGACAGAACCAGAGGCACATAGACACAGGCAACAGAGCATGCACAATGTTGGCACCAGTACAGTGTATATCCACCTTTCGCAGCAATGCAGGCTGCTATTCTCCCATGGAGACGATCGTAGAGATGCTGGATGTAGTCCTGTGGAACGGCTTGCCATGCCATTTCCACCTGGCGCCTCAGTTGGACCAGCGTTCGTGCTGGACGTGCAGACCGCGTGAGACGACGCTTCATCCAGTCCCAAACATGCTCAATGGGGGACAGATCCGGAGATCTTGCTGGCCAGGGTAGTTGACTTACAGCTTCTAGAGTACGTTGGGTGGCACGGGATACATGCGGACGTGCATTGTCCTGTTGGAACAGCAAGTTCCCTTGCCGGTCTAGGAATGGTAGAACGATGGGTTCGATGACGGTTTGGATGTACCGTGCACTATTCAGTGTCCCCTCGACGATCACCAGTGGTGTACGGCCAGTGTAGGAGATCGCTCCCCACACCATGATGCCGGGTGTTGGCCCTGTGTGCCTCGGTCGTATGCAGTCCTGATTGTGGCGCTCACCCGCACGGCGCCAAACACGCATACGACCATCATTGGCACCAAAGCAGAAGCGACTCTCATCGCTGAAGACGACACGTCTCCATTCGTCCCTCCATTCACGCCTGTCGCGACACCACTGGAGGCGGGCTGCACGATGTTGGGGCGTGAGCGAAAGACGGCCTAACGGTGTGCGGGACCGTAGCCCAGCTTCATGGAGACGGTTGCGAATGGTCCTCACCGATACTCCAGGAGCAACAGTGTCCCTAATTTGCTGGGAAGTGGCGGTGCGGTCCCCTACGGCACTGCGTAGGATCCTACGGTCTTGGCGTGCATCCGTGCGTCGCTGCGGTCCGGTCCCAGGTCGACGGGCACGTGCACCTTCCGCCGACCACTGGCGACAACATCGATGTACTGTGGAGACCTCACGCCCCACGTGTTGAGCAATTCGGCGGTACGTCCACCCGGCCTCCCGCATGCCCACTATACGCCCTCGCTCATAGTCCGTCAACTGCACATACGGTTCACGTCCACGCTGTCGCGGCATGCTACCAGTGTTAAAGACTGCGATGGAGCTCCGTATGCCACGGCAAACTGGCTGACACTGACGGCGGCGGTGCACAAATGCTGCGCAGCTAGCGCCATTCGACGGCCAACACCGCGGTTCCTGGTGTGTCCGCTGTGCCGTGCGTGTGATCATTGCTTGTACAGCCCTCTCGCAGTGTCCGGAGCAAGTATGGTGGGTCTGACACACCGGTGTCAATGTGTTCTTTTTTCCATTTCCAGGAGTGTACTTTATTTACCACAGTTTTCAGTTCACCAAAGAAAATATTTGCTTCTGTTTTCTTTCTTTCCTCAGGTGGATGTATATCTTAATGACTAAGCACCCTCTATCAGTTTTAAATTTATATGTGACAGTTCTTCCATTAGTAAAGGAATATTCTATATTTTTTCTTTTCCATTTGTTAATTTAATAGTATCGCCATCCCAAAAGTCGCTCGTTTGTTTCGAAGATCACAGTTGTATGCCAGTGTACATTAGTCAAGATCAAGTGTGCTTTTCAGGAACTTTATTTCTGTTAAAATAGCTCTGCGCTGGTTATGTTAGAGTAAATGTAGTCCCTTTTGGAAACGATCGACAAAGGAAGGAAAGGAAATTGGGGTTTAACATTTCGTGGACGATGAGGTAATAAGTGGCGGAGTACAATCTAGGATACGAAAAACGTGGTCAAAGAAACTGGCCTTCCACTTTTCAGAAGTAACACCACGGCATTCCTCTAACTGAATTTATGGGTCGACGGAGATGTACCACAGCCAACCGGTTGCAATTTTTTTTTTTTTATACAATGACCTAAGTTTCGACGCCTCTAACGATGTCTTCATCAGTATGAAATTTTAACAACCGTTAAGTTACATTGTGAGCAGTCAGTAGTCAAAATTACGAGCAGACATGCTCAAGTCAAAATTTAAAATTTACTACCTCAGTACGATGTTTACTACACTGTATACGTGCCAAACGCTGAAACATTTTTAATTTTAATTTTTGACTTGAGCGTGTCTGCTCGTAATTTTGACTACTGCCTGCTCGCAATGTAACTTTACGGCTGTTAAAATTTCATTCTGATGAAGTCATCCTTAGAAGTGTTAAAACCTAAGTCAATGTATTAAAAATTATTTGCAGCCCGTTGATTGTGGCATTGCTCCGTTGAAACACATATACGGTTGCTGAGAGACAGCCATGCTCAAAACGTGAATTTATGGCAATCACTGAAAATCTAAATCTGTATGAACTAACGTCCTCCCGAATGGGCGAATGCTAATGACTACCCAGTGTTTATTTGGTATGTTTCGTCTGTGTCCTTGGTTGTATAATAAAAATACTTGTATCCGGCCACAGGATATCATTATTGTTATTATTCAACATACGTAATTAAGTTTTTATCGAACCATCAGAGTGAGGGCTCTACGCAAACTTGTCCTTTTTTATGTCTGTCTGTTTCTTTGTCATATTTCGTTGTCAGTTGTGTTCGGTTGTTGTATGACACCTGTCAGACATCTACAGTGAAAACTTCACTCAGCTTATTTTGTTATAGAGGGTGACCAATCACACGCTGAACTAACACACCGGCCTCATTCGGTTACGCAAGCGGTCTTACTACAATTTAAATAAAATTACAATATGGCCATTATCGATAACAGACAATCTCTGGGGATCGTTACCAGCGTTCTAAAAGTGGTTGCTAAGAGACAAACGGATGTGGCAAGTTGACTTTGATGGGAGTTTTGTAGTCTACATCTACGCGATTACCCTGCAAATCACAATAAAGTTCCTGGCAGACGGTTCATCGAAACACAGTAAGCTACTTCTCAACCTTTCCACTCACAAAATGCGCGCTGGAAAAACGAATACTTAAATCTCTCCGTACGAGATCGTATTTCTCTCATTTTATTATGATGATCTTTTCTGCCTGTGCAGATGGGCGCCAGCAATATATTTTCACTCTCGGAGGAGGAAGTTGGTGATTGAGAATGTCCTGCCGCAGCGAAAAACGCCTTTGCTTTAATGACTGCCAACCCAATTCGTGTATCATATCCGTGGCACACTGTCCCCTATTTCGTAATAATACAAAGCGAGTTGCCCTTCTTTGAACTTTTTCGATGTCCTCCCTCGATCCTATCTGACGCGGATCCTACACCGCACAGCAATACTCCAGAAGAGAGCGGACAAGCGTGGCGTAACCAGTCTCCATAGTAGACCTCTTACATTTTCTAAGTGTTCCGCCAATAAATTGCAGTCTTTGGTACACTTTTTCCACAACATTACCTATGCAGTCGTTCCAGTTTAAGTTATTCTTAATCTAAAACTCCAACAATTAAGTTGAGTTGACAGCCTTTAGATTTGTATGATTTATCGTGCAACATAATTTAGCGGATTGTTTTTAGTGATAACCTTTTGGTCATCTAATGACATTATATGACGGTAAGTGACAGAATCATCTGCAAACAATCTAAGAGGACTGAAGTTTTTACTGCACCGGGCGATGGTCGCGTTACTGGTGGCGAGACCAAATGCGCCCTAGAGTTGGTTGTCAGTATCCCGTTGTGGCGTGGATATGGCGGGCGGTGCGCGTATTTCGGTCGCGGGCAGATCTGGATGTTCGGCGCTAGCGGCAGTAACTCTCAGAAAGCGAAATATCATTAACTCTGCTATCGATGTTTCTACTCCGGCGTCTCTAAGTGAAGTCACTCCTATATAGTCTCAACCACAAGTTATTCCTCCGCAGTCTTGAAGTCATGTCCCCTTTGTCGACATCTGTCCTAGCGTCCTGTCGAGGACTCTCCTTGGACGTGCTTGTGCACCCAACTGGCCAACTGATAGCCTCCGTCTCTCCAATTAAGTTATTTTACAACAGCTTTCTTCACTGTTGTGTATCGCCCCTAGTTCTCACAGCAGAAAGACCACACGCAACGGCCAAGAAAACTGTCCCTACAAGGCGTACCGTCACTTTGTATATTACACATCATTCGTTAAGTGTTGACGTTCCGTGTCCTTAGTGGACGTATTTATCTGTCATTTCTGCCCTTATATATGGAAACGGCTGCGTCAGCTCCTGCCTGACAATATGTGTTTGGGTCCGCGAGAGGTACGATACTGTGCGATTGTACAACAGAGGCTGAGGGAAAAACGCTGAAAGAACCTCTCGTATTTTATCTGTATGTTTTTCCTGTCGTGTTATGATATTTGATCAGGTTGCCTATATCGTACATGTCGCACTACGAAATAAAATGTGCGTCGTGTATTTGCGTATTCACTAACACGCAACCAAAGCATGATACACGTCAGTCACTTACCTTTCGACGGCACACAGGCTGCAACAGATCGTAACTGAGAATGTTAACTACATAGATAGCTAGGCCATTTCCGAATAACGTACCACAGACTCCAAAATATGCTCGTATACCTTAATAAAATCCTTCAATGAAAATAACCAACTGAACTTCACGTTTGACTACTGTTAATCGTACCTGTGTGACGAGAACTAATTCCGGGTTGTTTATTATTGTACCAGTAAGTTCGGAATATATATTTTTTGCGACATAATCCTGCAATTCAGTTTAAGAGTAACTGCGTTATACACTCGGAAATAAGAAATACAGTTACTTTCATAGCGGAACTGAAATTTCTCAGTTATACAGTTACAAATATCTATATAACACTTTTGTTCGCAAAGGACTTGGAAGAGCCGTTGAGCGGAATGGACAGTGTCTTGAAAGGAGGATATACGATGAACATCAACAAAAGCAAAACGAGGATAATAGAATGTAGTCGAATTAAGTCGGGTGATGCTGAGGGAATTAGATTAGGAAATGAGACACTTAAAGTAGTAAAGGAGTTTTGCTATTTGGGGAGCAAAATAAGTATTGATGGTCGAAGTAGAGAGGATATAAAATGTAGACTGGCAATGGCAAGGAAAGCCTTTCTGAAGAAGAGAAATTTGTTAACATCGAATATAGATTTAAGTGTCAGGAAGTCGTTTTTGAAAGTATTTGTATGGAGTGTAGCCATGTATGGAAGTGAAACATGGACGATAAATAGTTTGGACAAGAAGAGAATAGAAGCTTTCGAAATGTGGTGCTACAGAAGATTGCTGAAGATTAGATGGGTAGATCACATAAGTAATGACGAGCTACTGAATAGGATTGGTGAGAAGAGGAGTTTGTGGCACAACTTGACTAGAAGAAGGGAGCGGTTGGTAGGACATGTTCTGAGGCATCAAGGAATCACCAATTTAGTATTGGAGGGCAGCGTGGAGGGTAAAAATCGTAGAGGGAGACCAAGAGATGAATACACTAAGCAGATTGAGAAAGATGTAGGCTGCAGTGCGTACTGGGAGATGAAGAAGCTTGCACAGGATAGAGTAGCATGGAGAGCTGCATCAAACCAGTCTCAGGACTGAAGACCACAAGAACAACAACAACATGTTCGCGTGTGTGTAAAAACTGCAAAACTGCGATTGCTCAAAATTGTATCTCTACAAAAAATTCAACGGAGTATGACAAAATAATAATTTTGATCCGTGGAATATCATTTTGCGACTCCATTACTAACGACTCCGTGGAAATAAGCATGGCGGAGAATCTCATGATCTTGGATAACAGCTGCTAGTTGGATAATGCGTGGAACGGAGTTATTTCCACTGTTTGATCCAGATGCAGAAGACAGTGTACGCTGATGCCCACACCGAGCATGGATCCTCAATTCCACTAGTGAGGGCACTGCCCGCTACGTACGCTGTTCGACAATTGCTACGGATCTGGGACACTATTGAAGAGTACATTGATGGAGGACTTGAATCACAGTACATGCGTAACAGAGGTGGAATGGTGCGAGGTGTGTGAGTGAAGTGATGAGGCTGATTTTATATTCTGCAAGATTTTTACTTTTCCGAAACAATAACATTTTACCCTTCAAAGTATTTCCCTTTGGCTGCTATACACCGGCGGAGCCGTTGTTCGCAGTTTTGGTAGCAGTACTGAAAGACCGACTAGTAGGTCACATTCTTTTGAATGTTCTACAGATCCCAAAATGATATTATTTTGAGACTTTCAATTACGGGAAAAGAAACAAAGCACCAGGACTCACATCAGGTGTGAATTGGAGGGGAGGGTTTGGACCGACAATAATGTCGTTTGAGGTCAAAAATTCCGTGCTAGAATTGGTCGTTTGAATACGGTGCTGCCATGATACATCATCACTCACTTGTCTGCATTGTTTGGGCTAACTCGATTCACTCTTTCCCTGGGCAATACAAGGATATCTCTGTAAATCACTTGGTTGACAGTTTATCCTGGAGGATTAAATTCTTTTCGGACCATGCCCCAAAAGTTAAAAAAGAAAATCGGCACTGTTTTGATCTTCAATTTGCTCATTCGAGCTTTATTCGATCGAGAAGATGCCTCAGTGTGCCACTGCTCACTTTACCGCTTTGTATCAGATTCGAACTCAAAAATTCAGGGTTCGTCACATGTGATTAAACGACTGAATCATTTGTGGTCATTGGCAATCCTCTCAGGAAGATCAACGCACACGTCTCTTAGCTTGTCCTTCTGCTCAGTCGTGAGGTTTTTCGATACCGTTTTGGTACAAGCCTTTTGCATGTGCAAAAATTCAGTCAAAATTTGACTAACGGTTACAGTGTTCAAGCCTAACAGGTCATCCATCATCGTTATTGTTAAACCTCGGTCTAATCTCACCAGAGCAGGCGCATGTTCAACGTTTTTATCGGGTTTTGAAGTTGAAGGTCTCCGTGAACGAGGTTCATCTTCAGCGTATTCTCGGCCTTCCAAAAATGATTTGAGTCATCGAAGTACTTCTTCTCTTGATAAGGAATGTTCCCTATAGGTGTGCCCGTTGTAGTATACTGCCCACTCGTCTAATATAGGATGCCTAGAAAGCTGTTTTCTCGGATCGCTAGGCCACAATTCAGGCAAATCGTATTAATGGTGTTAATTGCAGTAAGTTAAACTGACAATACTTAACTTTGTGTATTCACAAATTTGTGTCGCAAGCAAATGGCGACATGCAAATAATCAATGTCCTTCGGAACATACAATTTCAATGCTAGCAAAAAAAGTCAGTTCATTAGTCACTGCTGTAGCATTTGTATAACGACTCTTCTTCCAATCCGGCCGCGGCTAGGCGGCGCGGCGCTTATATTTCCTTCGTGTAGATGCTGCTCTTGTCGTGGTGCCACAGGACCTGAGAATCCAGTCCATTCCATGTAAACCCAATCCACACCATTATGGATCTATCACCAATTTGCTCAGAGCTTTGTTGACAACCTCGGTCGATGACTTCATGGGGTTTTCGCCACACTTGAACCCTACGACCAGCTTTTACCAAATGAAATGGGGACTCATCTGAGCAGATCACGGACATCCTGTCGTCTAGGTTCCAACCAATGTGGTCGTGAGCCAAGGAGAGGCGCTGCAGGTGATGTCGTGCTGTTAGCAAAGGTCCTTGTGCCGGTCATCTACTGTCATAGCTCACTGACGCCAGATTACGTGAATATGTCCTAACGGATATGATCGTCGTATGCCCCACAATTATTTCCACCGTTATTTCACGCACTGTTGCTTGTCTGTTAAGACTGACAACCCTACGTGAACGCCATTGCTCTCGGACGTCAAGTGAATGCCGTCGGCCACTGCGTTTTCCCTGGTGAGAAATAATGCCGGAAATTTGGTACTCTCGGCACACTCTTGACACTGTGGACCTCCGAATATTGAATTCCCTGACAATTTCCGAATCGGAATGCCCGATGTGTCCAGCTCCAACTACCATTCCGCGTTCAAAGTCTGTTAATTCCCGTCGTGCGGCCATAATAACGTTGGAATCCTTCTCACTTGAGTCACTGGAGTACAAATATATGGGCTCCGACCGTGCAGTGCCCTTTTACCCCTTGTGTACGCGGTATTATAGCCATCTGCATATGTGCATATCGCTATCCCATGACTTTTGTCACATCAGTGCAAGCCTCCTATGGTCCACCCTGGACCACACCTCACACAAAAGAACAAAACGATCTGCTCAATTAGCCTGGGTGGGGGGTTGTGTGCATTATGTAAACTTTGACTATACACTGTTGGATACATACAGGATGCCCTTTCAGCCAGTGGATATACAAATTGTCATTGGGTCAATAGTTGTTTAAAACACTTGAGCCCTAATCTGTGTGATCAACAGATCCGATATATGACCTACTGAAAAATCGCATTTTCGGATACGGCTTTTTGCAACATGTCATTACCTCCCTTTCCTCTTCCAGTCGCCTATGGTTCGTGGGAAGAACGACTGCCGGAAAGCCTCCGTGCCCGCTCGAATCTCTCTAATTTTACATTCGTGATCTCCTAGGGAGGTATAAGTAGGGGGAAGCAATATATTCGATACCTCATCCAGAAACGCACCCTCTCGAAACCTGGACAGCAAGCTACACCGCGATGCAGAGCGCCTCTCTTGAAGAGTCTGCCACTTGAGTTTGCTATACATCTCCGTAACGCTATCACGCTTACCAAATAACCCTGTGACGAAACGCACCGATCTTCTTTGGATCTTCTCTATCTCCTCCGTCAACCCGACCTGGTACGGATCTCACACTGATGAGCAATACTCAAGCATAGGCCGAACGATGTTCTGTAAGCCACCTCCTTTGTTGATGGACTACATTTTCTAAGGACTCTCCCAATGTATCTCAACCTGGCACCCGCCTTACCAACAATTAATTTTATATGATCATCCACTTCAAATCTTTCCTCACGCATACTCCCAGATATTTTACAGAGGTAACTGCTCCCAGTGTTTGTTCCGCTATCATATAATCATACAATAAAGGATCCTTCTTTCTGTGTATTCGCAAGACATTACATTTGTCTGTTAAGGGTCAGTTGCCACTCCCTCCACCAAGTGCCTATCCACTGCAGATCTTCCTGCATTTCGCTGCAGTTTTCTAATGCTGCAGCTTCTCTGTATACTACAGCATCATCCGCAAAAAGCCACATGGAACTACCGACACTATCTACTAGGTCATTTATATATATTGTGAAAAGCAATGGTCCCATAACACTCCCCTGTGGTACAGCAGAGGTTACTTTAACGTCTGTAGACGTCTCTACATTGAGAACAACATGCTGTGTTCTGTTTGCTAAGAACTCTTCAATCCAGCCACACAGCTGGTCTGATATTCCGTAGGCCCTTACTTTATCAGGCGACAGTGTGGAACTGTACCGAACGCCTTCCGGAAGTCAAGGAAAATGGCATCTACCTGGGAGCCTGTATCTAATATTTTCTGGGTCTCATGAGCAAATAAAGCGAGTTTGGTCTCACACGATTGCTGTTTCCGGAATCCATGTTGATTCCCACATAGTAGATTCTGGGTTTCCAGAAATGACATGATACGCGAGCAAAAAACATGTTCTAAATTATATAACAGATTGATGTCAGAGATATATAGGCCTATCGTTTTGCGCATCTGCTCAACGACCTTTCTTGAAAACTGGGACTACCTGTGCTCTGTTCCAATCATTTGGAACCTTCCGTTCTTCTAGAGACTTGCGGTGCACGGCTGTTAGAGGGGGTGGGTGGGGGTGGGGGGGGGCAAGTTCTTTCGCGTACTCTGTGTAGAATCGAATTGGTATCCCGTCAGGTCCAGTGGACTTTCCTTTGTTGAGTGATTTCAGTCGCTTTTCTATTCCTTGGACACTTATTTCGATGTCAGCCATTTTTTCATTCGTGCGAGAATTTAGAGAAGGAACTGCAGTGCGGTCTTCCTCTGTGAAACAGCTTTGGAAAAAGGTGTTTAGTATTTCAGCTTTACGTGTGTCATCCTCTGTTTCAGTGCCATCATCTTCCCAGAGTGTCTGAATATGCTGTTTCTATCCACTTACTGATTTAACGTAAGACCAGAACTTCCTAGGATTTTCTGTCAAGTCGGTAAATAGAATTTTACTTTAGAATTCACTGAACGCTTCACGCGTAGCCCTCCTTACGATAACTTTGACATCGCTTAGCTTCTGTTTGTCTGAAAGGATTTGGCTGCGTTTAAACGTGCAGTGAAGCCCTCTTTGCTTTCGCAGTAGTTTCGTGACTTTGTTGTTGAACCACGGTGGGTTATTCCAGCCCCTCACACTGTCGTGCATTGACCAATACGTTCTGATGAAGATCGTCTTCCAATAGGTTCCGTTCACACCCAATATTAAATTCGAACCTAGGCAACAGCGGAAACTTTGCAGTCCATTTCAGACGACATTTCTAGCAGCCTAATCATTATGGACGAGAGCTTTGTGGTCACTTGACTACGAGACAATGGCGCGAAAGTAAGTAGTCGGAACACATAATTCGTCATCGCTTAAAGAGGCGAGGATCCAGCCATCATCGGACAAGGTAATGCTGAGCATTTTTTGGTACTACCAGCACAGATTATGCTTGTAAGGGGCAAACCGACACATGAGCATACCACTGAAATGCCCTGACGACTTCACGAGATACTGTCAAAACCAGACGTCGCGGAAAACTATCCAAAAGGGAATTTTTGCAACAAACCAACCATAACTGATTCTGCACAGGGCACGGCCGCACACTCTGTCTCCTTGCGCTATCCAGTTTCGCCTCATCCATAGTATTCTGCTGACATGACAGGCAAGGTCTTCTTCATATTTCGTCGGATGAGTAAACCGTTGCCTGATTGGTGTATTCAGAACGACAAATTTGTTTTCGAGATGAAGTGTTTTCTGAACAGCAAAATACAGACTTCAAGAACCAAGGTCTTCATCAAGTCATCTATCGTTGGTGAAATTGTGCTACATTGGAGAGTAGATCTGTAGAGAAGGACTGTCATCCAGCTCCATCTTCGCCGATTGGTTTTTCCCAGATGACAGTTAATATTTCATGACAACCCCTATCATTTACCAAGCTTTGAAAGGTCATTGTTAGTACTACATCACGCAGGTATAGATCATTGGAGAAAGGTGCTAATGCTTAATGACGTACTTACTTGCTAAGTGGAGGAATTACAGCCAGGTGGTAAATGTCGTGACATATTGGACAGTAGTTAATAGACACTACGTGGAGCACAATATTTTTTTTATTGTGTGTGTCATGTTCCGTAGGACCAAATTGAGGAGCAAGTCTCCATGATCATGGAACGAGTCAGTACATGAAATTATGACAGAACGGTAATAATATATAAAATGAAACATGTATGATTTCTATGCAGACAAGCCATAATTTTAAGTAAATAAAATCAACAACATAACACAGGAATAAGCTTTTTATCCAATTTTTCCAGCATTTCCTCGACAAAATATAAGTAGTGGGCCATGAGGAAACTCTTACGTTTCGACTTGAAAATGTGTCGATTACTGCTAAGATTTTCGTATTCTCTGTGCAGCTTATTGAGAATGGATGAAGCAGAATACTGCACGCCTTTCTGCACAAGAGTCAAGGAAGTGCATTCCAAATGGAGACTGGAGTTCTGCCTAGTATTAACTGAGGGACAGCTAACTCTCGGGAATAAGCTGATATTGTTAAAGAAAACGACATTAAGGGAAATCTGTATTGAGAAGCCAATGTCTGATTTCATATACTACTGAACAGAGTTCGACAAGAGACACGCAATACTGCTCGATTCGCCCATTTCTGAGTCAACAACACCTGTTTTGAATCTGAAGAGTCACCCCAAAAAGTAACACCACACGTCATAAGCGAGTGAAAATAGGGAAAGTAGACTATTTTTCGTGTTAAACTGTAACTTATTTCATATCCTTTTCTAATGGAAAATAAAGCAGCATCTACTTTATGAAGAAGATCTTGATCATGGGCTTTCCACGACAGCATACTGCCTGAGCGCGTAGGAATTTGATCTGCTCAGTTTCACTAATCATACGCCCATTCGTTGCAATACAAATTTCAGTTTTGTTGAATTGCGTGTTGTAAACTATTAAAATTGAGCTTTACTGTGGTTTTGCATAAATTTATTTTCTACAAGCCATGAACTTATATCATGAGCTGCATTATTTGATACTGTGTCATTATTGCACACAGTATCCTCCACTACCCAACTGGTGTAATCAGCAAACGGAAATGTTTTAGAATCTCCTGTAGTACTAGAAGGCATCTTATCTATATAGATAAAGAACAGTACAGGCCCCAGCACCAAGCCCTGGGGCACCTCGTATTTAAGTGTGCCCCATTGGGACTGCACACTGTAGCTATTATCAATGTTGCAGAGAATGACCTTCTGCTGTCTGTTCTTCAAGTAAGAAATTAGCCAGTTGTGAGCTACTCTCCTTATTCCATAATGGTCCAACTTTTGCAGTACTATTAACATATGCAGAACAGTACTTTGGTACTCTGCTAGATACGCTATCATATCCATGACAGTCCTTAGCCTTTAGTGATTAAATTATTGACTCAATCTCCCCCTTGTCAGTATCATTTGGGAGTATTTCGGGTAACAGTATCGGAAAGCTATTTTCTAAGATAGTTATATGGTTCTCTGTAGCAACTAAGAGTACTTAATTCACCTGCTATATTCGTAAAGCGATTATTAGGTACTGTAATATATCTGATTTATCAGTAACTGAAACATCTCTACTCTACACTGACCATACATCCTCGTCTTGGTGCTACTGACCACACACTTCCTTCACGACTAACCATATTGTTTTAGTTATACCCTGAGAATTAGCTGTTCCATTTGCCTTCGTAACAAAATTTTAAAGCAACTTACAATACTGTTTGTAATGGGAGGCTGCAGCTCAATTGTAACTGCTTAGAACATTCTGATATCGTCCTCTCTTTGTCTACATGATATTCTTATCCCCTTAGTCAGCCACTCAGGCTGCCTGTTAGGGCCACTACCCTGTTTTGAACGTTCTAATGGACAGCAGCTTTCAAAGAACATACGATATGTGTTGAGGAAACATTGTTTTTATCGTGTAGGTTATTGACGTTATGAACTTCCTGCCATGTTCTTAAAGAGCTTTAAAAAGGTCTCTATTGCAACTGGATTAGTTTTCCTAAATAATTCATAATTATATTTAACATGTAACTGAGCAAAAAACTTCTAGCTTTAAAATTTGTGCATAATGGTCTGAAAGGCCATGTGCCTTTTTCGTAACAGAATGCTCCTCTAGTAATGAAGAATGAACTGTAGTGTCGTCCACGGTTGTGCTACTGTTCCCCTGCGCTCTCTTTGGAAAGAACACCGTTTGCATTAGATAATATGAGTTAAGGAGACCTATCACCATCATCTTTTTGCACACTCGCTTACACAGTTAAATTTTGTACTTTATATAAAGTTAACCAAAAACCCTCTCTATCCTAAGCAAAAATGTTCTGATATCAGAGTCATGGGACCTGAGAATAGCAATAATAAGAATATTAGTTCCACTAAATTCAACCACCCTTGCACAACATTCAAATACCTATTCCGTGCAGTGTTTTGAAACATCGATGGACTCAAATGGGATACCGTTTTTCACGTACATGGCCACACCCCCATAGAGCAAAGAAATCCTAGGAAAACAACCAGTTAACCTATATTCTGGTAAGGGAAGCATCTGAATTATAACATTATTTAAGAAGTGCTCTTAAATACCAATAATGTCAGAATTAGCATCAATAAGCAGTTCATTAACTTTGTCTCTAATACCTTGCATATTTTGAAGAAATATGCTAATTTCCTCATGACTCGAATATCTAACATTTGTCGAAAGTAATTCCTTTGCTAGAGAGACTCCCGTTAAGCAGGAATATTTATCAGCTCACATCAGTCTAAAAATGGGCAAGTCTAACAACAACCAGTACGTGAATTTTCCCATGGTGTTTCCTTCTCTCCCATTACGCTGTCATCTACAAGCTTTGCCAACCTCCTCTTCCCATACCTACTGAGCTGCAGGCTATGCCTAACGAAATCCGTTCTGTTGATAGACTCGGCTGATAACTCTGGACAGTGAGCCACGCCCTCCGCCATCAGTGCCTTCTTAAGCTCATAATATACGTTGGAGAACTGTGTTAAGATGAGACCGCTCATGACCCTGAAACAATGGCACAAAATGCCCATTTGCGCCATCAGTTTGAGTAGCTATCTCTTCCAGGCAAAGGACTCCCCTATTTCAGTCTGAGTTTCGGTCATTCTACATTTGGGTGGGACTGTAGATTTCCATTTTCTTCCAGTTGGAACTGTCGTAATGCAGAGCTGCAAAGTTGGCTTCATTGATACAAAAATACGTCATTTTATTCTACGAGACATCGGCTCCCTTCTGGCTAAGAATGACGGAATGACGGAACTGACAAAAGCCACGGGATTTCTTTCTTCCGAGTTACACCACATTCGTCGCATGGATCTTACAGAGAGCGTACCCGGATTCTCTGGAGAACTTTCAACTCCTCAGATCCTCTATTAACTTCCTGTGAGATACATAGAACATGTATCGAAGCTCCGTAGTGAGGTCACTTACGTCACAGCAAACAGATTAAGCCAGTTTCACATTTCAGTATAAATTGTCTCCCTAAAATTGATTACATAAGTCGTGTTATACCTTCCGCATTGAACATACAGCAATTTCTTTCGTGATTTGACGGTAGTTATGCGAAGAAGTGTGAGACATAAATCATAAGAAAGACGTTTTCTTTATTCTTAAGGAATAGAGTGGGCTGTCTGAGATACGGGCCATTACAGATTCCTGGTTATTTATAGTAAATTTCGAGATGAAGTAGAAGTGGCACTCTGGGGTTTCCACTGGAAACATTGGTTGATACTGGGAAATTGAAATAATTTCTAATTTATTTTCAAGGCAATGTTTTTCACTGTTCCGCGCTTGTTCACTGTCCCAGAAGAAAACAATAGAAAAACAGGCACAGTTCTGAATGGGTTTCCTATCGGCTGTAGGTTAGAAGCTACCGCTAGTTTGATCGTCAGGTTATGGACAAGCAACCCGAGCGTGAAATAAAAATTTCTCGCAGTTTTGTGCAACCCCGGTTCCGGCAAGCCTTTCCATCGACTTCTGCGAGCCGGCATCTGTCCGGTCACCTGAGCACTGACTAAAAGGGCCGAAACCCGACGCGCCATCCGGCTCCGCTAAGGTTTGCGTTTCACTCTCTACCTCATTACGCTCGTCAGGAGCCTAAGCAAACAAAACTCACCATCGTGGACCAGCAGTAAGAAAACCCTCAAGTCAGAAGAGGCAGAGATGTTGGTAGTCTTTCTTAAAGCTTCTGGCAGAAGATTTAAGCTGCAGGAATAAGACTTCTCATGTGTTTCATACTCACGGACTCATTATTACGTAACATACAAAAGAAGCTGCATGATCCACTTATGCTAACACGATTCTGACTGTACGAAGTATTACCATTTTACACGTTGTGTACTAAATGTTACATTTCTCAGCGTACTTCGGGAGGTCGTAGCCACGCTCTAACACTAGAGGTATGAACGAAAGGAGCTGGTAATTATTCCACCACATAAACCTTAAATCGCTGTGGAATTTTACTTTTGAAAAATTGCTAGTTGTGTTTCACACTTTTCACAAACATAAGGAATGGTATCTTGCAAATTTCATCATAAGCTACTGTTAATTTTTTTTGTTTGTTTGTCAGTCGATTTCAATATACCAACCATCTTATGGCATCAGCAGCATAATGACATCAGATATTAAAAACGTGATTAAAACTACAGAAAGACTGGAAAACAAGACAAAAACGTTAAGACACATAGGTAACACGAAAGTTTTTATTCCGTTAGTAGCCTATCCTGGTGATCGTGACGTTCCTTAAATACTCAAACCTTTTTTTCCACAGCACATCTTACGCTCATAAACGTATGGCGTCATAAGAAGCTTCACACATCAGTCAAGCCCGACAGATATTTATCAATAACATTATTCTTGAAGAATCAAGTTAGCAAAGATCATTAGCTAACTTGATTCTTCAAGAATAACATAACTTTCAGTTCGCGCCCAAATTGTTGCAACGGCAAATTCGCATTTATCACTAGAGTATAACGTAATAATATGCAGTATCAATCCCAAGTTGTCACATGCAATCTACCGAAGCAGCATTACGCCTTCAATACTTCATGTCTTTTGAACTACCGAGGACAGAAGATTGTCGGTTGGTTATCGAATAAAGTATTTTTTAATCGTAGTTTATGATGTGATATGCATGATTTTATTCTTACAATCGGTAAAACGTGTTAAGTAACTAACAGAAAACCTTTTAGACGATAATTATAACGTAAACAAAATTCTCACTAGTTTATTTTCTCCGAGGTTGGACTTTTGCCAGCCACAACCGTTTCGTACATTTCGTGTTAAGTATCACTACCCGCGTTTCTGGTCGAGCCTGAAGATATGAAAGCCTTCAACAGTATATCGACATTGCCTCACTACCGTCCACCAGAGACAGACACCCAAATGTAATACAAGTCAAAGATCTGTTTCTGGCGAGAGGAAAATACAGGAAAAAAGTAAGTTGTAAAAGGCATGGTGGTGTTAGACTCCATCTGACGTTTGTAGTGTTGCAGGTCCAATCCAAGAAGTTTGGTGAGGGGTCCATGAGCATGAAAACTCATCCTTGATGCCAAAGTTGTTTCTCATGACCATACGAGGATTACAGATGGTAGGCCATGCTATTTCAATGATTACAAAATCAAGTACAACCTACAAAGCACTTGGCAGCATGAGCCCACTTTTCAGCTTGACGTTGTACCCTGTCTGTGCCGGATACGTCCTCTGAGTCGTATGGCAACAGTGTCAAGGCTGTTGTATCCTCTCCTGAGGCAAGATATCCACAACTCTTGTAAGTGGTCTTTGATTCCCTGGATACTGGCACAGGGAAGAAGTTGACGTCCAAACTGGTCACGTGTACACTTTCTGATCTTGCTGACCGTCAATCGTACAGGGCATAGAGATACGTGCCACGTGCGAATGAGCATTGTCCTGTTGAAAATGGCACCACGATACTGCCGCAAGAGAGGTAACACATGAGGATGCAGGATGTCCGTGACGTTTTGTTTTACCGTCGGAGTTCCGTCAATCCCTACCAGCCTTGACCCGAAGCCAAAACGACTCCATGACGCCAGAAGTAATACCACTGCACCCCTCCCAATCATTGGAAGAATGAGACTTCTTCTCATGTCACCACCATACTGGCCGACAACGGTCATCCGGTGCATCGAAGAACCGCAATTCATCGCTGAACATAAGGCGACACCATTAATTAGCAGTCCATACTTCCTGGACATGGTACCACTCCTAACGCAGCCGTTTCTGGTATGATGTTAACGGCCGCCTCCGCATGGGGCAAAAATTACTTATTCTGACCAACGGTGCCGGAAGACGTAAAATAATGCAGGGAGTTTGTTAAATGTTCTCGGATGGGGGACGCAGATATGAAGGGGTGAACATGCGCTTGGTACACAATATGGCGGTCCTCTCTTGTGGTAGGCTGTCGTGGTAGGCAGGAACTTCGACGACGCGTACGCCTGCCCTCACGTTTCCAGGCTGTTCAACATTGGGCCACTGTCGCTTCTCGATCAGGATATTGCACTACTTGTTCACCCGGGAAAATGCAGACAAAAAGTCACCACATTTTCAAACTCTTTCAGATGATGATGATCACACTGTCTCACACGAGTATGCGACAAGCGGCGTCCTTCGCTTTCCTTTACTTATCACAGATAACTGCAGATCTATGTACACTTTTCGGACATAATTCAGAGATACGTTCTGAATTTTTTCTGTACAAGAGACCAATGGTCTCTGGTGGCCCATTACAGAGTGGTAATATAATTACGATTTATATGGTTGTTTCCGCCATCACTCTTCTTCTATGAAAATGATTTCACAATAATGAAGATGAGTTTAGCGTGCGGAAACCAAAATGTATGACATACGACGCACATGCAAAATTACATTGATGTGGTTGATACCGCTGAGAGGACAGCTCAGTGTAACTTCGGTTGGCCGCTCGTTTACTGCCTTCAGTGATTCTACGCAAGAGGTGCATATCGAGCGACCCTTTAGCAGTAAACCTAATCATCTCATTTTGTATCAATGTTAACCGAAAAACTAAAGCAGTCGGATAACCAAACCCGAAATAGAAACTAGTAATACAGAGTGTCAACCTTCGGGGCAAAGAGTAAATTGGACTTTTCTAATGTCAGCAGCGAACAGTAGTCATGAAAGGAAGAATTTTGCTTCCGAATAAGAAACAAAGTGCAAGCCTGGACATTTGAACTGTTGTGTACTATTTTCTGTGCAAAAGAGGTACAAAGCTAACTGGAGCAAGAAACCAAACGAAATGCAGTAACATTGTTGTGAGCCGCCGAAAACGGTGAGCCCCGTGTAGCAGAACACTCAGAAGGTTCCCATCCCTGAACAATATCTGAGAGTTCGTCCATGCAGTTCTCTTACTTTTGGCAGCCCTTAGTTTGCATACTGTCAGCAGGCGCTACTTCAGCGACAAATCGTCACTCAGCGCAGGGGTGTTGAAATGGTTGCCTATCACACAGGCGCCTGGTTCTCAGTGGCTGACTCTTTCTCTTTCTACACACAAATTTTTAAAGATCCCAGTAAAGGTGTGCGGTGGCACCGAGGGTGTTTCCCAAGTTGGAGGCGGAGGTGTCAAAGGGAACTTTTAGCCAACCGTTATGAGGCCACATGAAACAGGAACAGCAGGATTTTCCTGGAAAAGCATAAACATCCTCTGCTGCTTCGGACCACGTTCAAATTTCGTCCAATGGCTTTGAACGGTTCACAGTGGTTCCATCCTGTATACCAGAGCAAAAATTGGTGTCGCGCTACACTCCAGGAGAGTCAAAGGGGTCCAGTCATGTTCAGTGGGCTTGCAGGCCAGCTTGAACGTTCGAACAGTCCGGGGAGTATCAGTGATGTCAAAGGTTGTAAAGAACGTCGTCCTGTTGTTCAACGCACTGATAACTATCGTGTTCGATCATAAAAAGTGCAGGAATTAATGCCCCAAGTGAAAGGGTGCTTTCATTGACGCCCTTTACACCATCCTCTTTGTCCTTCTCGACTCGATACTGAAAGGCGGTGCGTGTGACGTGTTTCACTTGGTCACTTACAAGAAAGCCGCGTGGTTTCAGCGCTGAGTGTCATGGTTGTGGCCTCCATCGCAGAGGCTTCGACAGAAGGGCCGAATAAGGAGGTATAAGGGGGTGTGACGACCTTCCTGTAGTATGACACGTCCACGGTGGGTTAGGCCAGAACATTGGGGAAATTTGGTGACAAAGTAATATGATTAACCCGCCTTACATCTCACGTGAACTTCAGAGCACTAGACTTTTTTCGCATGTGTCGACACATTTCTGTTTGAAACGTCACCGATCCCGAGGGTGACGTCGCAGGGTGCCATACTTTTGCAGCACTACAGTCTAAGGTCATAAGCAACTTTGAGCGTCACAGTGGGAGACAGTTATGGGAATTGTTTTATATATATATATATATATATATATATATATATATATATATATTTGTGTGTGTGTGTGTGTGTGTGTGTAGGGTGACCGGGCCGCTGTGGCCGAGCGGTTCTAGGCACTTCAGTCCAGAGCCACGCGGCTGCTACGGTCGCAGGTTTGAATTCAGCCTCGGGCATGGATGTGTGTGATGCCCTTAGGTTAGTTACGTTTAAGTAGTTCTAAGTCTAGCGGACTGGTGAGCTAAGATGTTAAGTCACATAGTGCTAGGAGCCATTTTGTGTAGGGTGAGTCGCTAACTATTGCCACCTAGAATAACTCCGAAAGTATCATAGTAGCTGAAAAGTTTGTAGGAAAAATGTTGCACGGGACAATAGGCGCCATAATATGACGTTGGTTTTTTGTTGCCAAGTGGGGTCGCGACAGAGATATGAAGGTCAACTATGGTTTCTTTTTTAATGGGATGCTTTAGTTTGGTATTTATTTTCTGATAGCGGCTATCGAGACGAACCCAATGGTGTGTAACAGGAAGGTCTTTGAAGATCGAAGAAGGTCAAAAAGGTGTCATGAACGTCCATTTACAGAAAGTGTTCGAAGTGACGGCTATTGGTATCAATGCAGTGCCGCAATCTTCTTATCATGGAATGAGTGGTATTACTTATGACTTCGTCACCTATCGAAGCACATGCTCTGACAATTCTCTCTCGTACATCGTGCAAATAGTAAATATTCGCCGAATACGGCGTATCCATCTCACGTGCCTTTGACATGTAAACGCCATTCGACGGTTTCGCAATACAACATTAATAGGAACGTTAAGACTAGTATCGTCGAATCACGCGAATGTGAATGATGTACTCCTTCGAAGAACAAGTCGATATGCTTCTCATTTACCGAGAATGCCAGCAAAATTCAGTGAGAGCTAGAGACTTGTACGTTGAAAGATACCGTCAACGTACTTACGCTACACGTCGTATATTTTAATATGTGTATGATAAATTGAGAACAACTCGGTCTTTAACGCATCGGAAACATATCGGGCAAAGGAAAGTTAGTACCGAGAAAATGGAAATTGGTACTCTGGCCACTGTGGTTCGAGATCCTTGTTTCAGTTCGCGTCAAATCGCAAGGGAATCTGGCATGTGACAGAGTAGTGTTGTTAATGTTCTGCATCGCCATAAATGTCATACTTATCAAATTCAAATCAGTCTCTACCAAGAATTAACTGGTTCGGATTGCATGCGTCGCATTGACTTCTGCCGATGGCCTCAACTTCAGATTCATTGGGATGAGACATTTATTAATTTGATTTTATTTGTTGACTAGGCTACATTCACGAACCATGGAAATGTTAATTTGCATAACATGCATTATTGGGCAACGGAAAATCCATATTGGATGCGGCAAGTTTCACACCAAAAACCATGGTCGGTGAATGTATGATGTAGGATTCTGGAGGACAGTATTATGCCCCTGTTTCATGGAAGGAAGTCTTAATGGTAGGAAGTACACCACATTCCTGCAAAAATCATTAGGTCTGTTATTGGAAGAAATACCTTTAGGAACAAGGAACAGAATGTGGTATCAACACGATGGGTGTCCGGTACATTTTTCGTTGATGGCTAGAAATGAGTTGCAGAGTCAATTCCCAAATCGTTTGATTGGACGCGGAGGAGAGGTGTCGTGGCCGGCTCGTTCACCAGATAAGACGCCTCTGGATTTTTTCTTGTGGCGATTTGTAAAAGACATTGTTCATAAAGACGTTCCAACTACAATTGAAGATATGCGAGAGACAATTGTCAGAGCATGTGCTTCGATAAGTGCCGATGTGATATGGATTACCATTCAATCCATGATAAGAAGATTGCACGACTGCATTGATGCCAGTGGTTATCACTTCGAACACCTTCTGTAAATGGACGTTCATGCCACCTTTTTGATCTTCGTTGACCAGGTGTTACACATCATTGGATTCATCCCGATCGCCGCTATCTGAAAATAAATACCAGACTATAGCATCCCATTTGAAAACGCAAAGATGATCTTCATATCTCTGAAGCGGCCCCACCTAACAACAAAAAACCAAGTCATATTATGACCCCCGTTGTCCCATGCAACTTTTGTCGTAGAAGCTTTTCAGTTCCCATCATACTTTCGGAGCTATTCTTGGTGGCAACAGTGACTGACGCTGTATACGTACGTGTGTGTGTGTGTGTGTGTGTGTGTGTGTGTGTGTGTGTGTGTGTGTGTGTGTGTGTGTGTGTGCGTGTGTGTGTTTAATCAGCTTCAGGTCAGGCGAATTTGGGAGCAAATCCCATAGATCTTTGTGAGTTCACTATCATGTTCCTCAGACCACTATAGCACGGTTATGGTCTTGCGACACGAATACTCAGAGAGGATGAAGGGATATTTTCCTTAATGTAACGTGTTCCGCAAAGTCACGACAGAATCTGTGCCATCGATAACGTTCTCTACACAACTATCGCCAGCGAGTAAATAAACAGGCCCACTCTTCCAGTTTGGAAACCTCGTTACAACTTGTAAAGAAGATGGATGAGACATCTTGAGCACAGTTCGAATATCAGAGGAAGCGTGAGCAGTTTATCGTCAGGTCTGGATACGTACGTGCGCGAATACGCACGCCATCCGGTAGAATTTCATTGACTCAGAAACATTTTCTCAAACAGCCAATTATACACGCAGATAACACACAGACCTACCAATTTCGATGTTAGAGCCTAACACGGAAGATATACCCCGTCTTTAAAATGACATTATACTTTTGGAGAGATCTACTGCATGTCGTAAATAATACGAAGACTTTTGCGTCAGCTTTTCAAGATAAAAATTACTGAAAATCGCTGCCGGTGTCTTTAGAAAAAAGGAGGCAGACAGGCTAACTTGTGTTGTACTGATCCTAAGTGTGGCTTGTTAATTCTATAAGACAATCTTACGCTACAATTTCTATACATTTTACTCGTTTAATAAGGCTCGGACCGGGTGTTAGTTTCTTTTCGGTTAATAAGCATTACTGACTGTCGGATTTATTGTCAAAAATGTTTTGAAATAAACATGAAACTTCCTGGAAATTGTAAGCAATCGTTTATCAAACAACATTTGACTGTCTCAAGAATCAAACGCATAATGGCTAAAGCAAAATGTATGTACAGGATGATTCAACTAAAACGTGCACCGCAGATATTGCAGAAATACAAAGTGTTAATCATGTGCGGCTTCTACAGCGTCGATTGGTAGTGAGAGGTTCGCACCGTTATCCAGTGAGCAGACTATGATAATATTCAAAAATTGTGTTTTTGCACAAACACATACTTTTTTAAATAGCGCAATGCGTATTGACATTAAAAAACTAAAATTAGGGTACATTGGAATGTTAGTGGTGTTTGCTGCAGGATTATAGTGCGAGTCGTTTACGAGATATATTTTGCAAAGTCTCCCCAACGACACTTGTTTGTGCCGCTCAACCTGGGTAGTTGCTAGGTACGATGTTGCTATCTTTGCTTAATGTGTGCTTGTGTGTTCCTTGACTGCACTGCGACTTGGTAGTGGGTGTCTGACAGTCCAGGCAATAGGATGTGAGTGCGCCAATGGGATTTAGCAACGCAGAAAATGCCGATATCCCAACAGACGTCAACTATCGCGTCCATTATTTATTGGCTTCTTCAGCCAGTTACGTGAAAGTGGTAGTGAAACACCAAGACAGCGTAACAGAGGGAACAAGTGACGACAGAGGAGGGGGAAGTTAAAGATGTTTTCTGGCGTTGCAGTTGATCCGCAGGTTAACTCCCGCGCAATCGCACGAGGAAGTGGCGTGAGTCAGGCAAGCGTACTACGCATTCTCCATCGACACAGGTTCCATCTCTACACACCTCTCTCTCCATCAAGAGCTGTGTGAAAAAGATTATGAGAATCGTGTTAACTTCTGTATACGGTCATTAAGACAGGATAGTCCAGGTGTATTGTGTATCTTGTTAAGTGATGAAGCCAGATTTACCTATCACGGCCCGGTAAATCGCACTACTGGTCTGTTGAAAATCTCTGTTGGCTTCGTCAGGTGAAACGTCTTCGCCCATGAAGTGTAAACGTGTGGTGTGAGATAGTGAATCTTCAGCTCACAGCCATGTTTCCCATAGATGGAACACTGAATGCTCACATGTATCGCGGCCTCCTAACACAGCATTTTCCACGGATGATAGAAGACGTTCTTCTCTGCAGAGGAACATAGGAGGAACCTATGGTACCAGCATCCGACATGTTGGCTATCCAGTCCACAGTGCACTCAGTACTATAGCATGTCTTCACGATTGGTTTCCAAATCGTTGAATTGGACGCAGAGGACCTGAATCTTGGCTGGCTTGTTCCCCGGACATGACGGTTGTAGACTTTTTTCTGTGGAGGTTGGTGAAAGACGCTGGCTACAAGGACATATCAATTTAACCTAAAGATACGCAACGATTTATTACTGCAGCCTACTCGGACATCTCCTCTGAAATGCTAGCACGTGTGCCGCAGTCGATCCATAACAGATTGGGAGCGTGTATTGCCACTGTCGGCGGTCATTTTGAACACAGCCTATGATGGTCAGTGTTCTCGTTACTGGTCACAACCCACGTCACTAGTGTATACACTTATGTTGTTCTTTAGTGCATGCTACCACAGGTATTATAAAAGTGTCAGTGTGCGAACTTTTCAAACAGTGATATCTCGTAAACTACTCGCACTTGAATCCTGTAACAAACAGCGTTACCACTGTAAGTTACCCCACTTCCAGTTTGTTAATGCCGATATGGAGAATTCCATTTAAAAATTTATGCTTACACAAAAAATACCCTTTCTAAGCACTGTTACCATCTGTTGACTGGCTAACAATACGAGCCTCTAACTACTATTCCATTCTGTGAAAACCGAACATTTGTAGTCCTTTCCATTTCCGTAATATCTGCGGTGTAAGCTGTAGGTGATTCACCCTGTATAAAGCTTTCATTAGAGAAGAAAAAGACTTTCTTCTGAACACTAAAGTCAGTTTCATTTTTCACGCAGACGTTTTTATCTTAAAACGTCTTCAAGAGGAAACTGTTGCAGGAAATTACGACCAGGTTTAACATACAATTTAATCTGAACAAATACTGTTTTTTACCTTGTTTCACAATTTTGTTATTAATGTTAATGCACAACCTAGGTTTCGGGTTATAAGCCCATTTTTAAGTACGTTACTGACTCCCAAAGATCATAATGCTCAGATAAACATGATGACCGAGCAAAGATACTCATTTCAACTTCTTAAGGCATCGATCTGTAGCTTAATGTACAATTACGTCAGTGACCATTTTTTAACAAATTACGTTTATTATTACACATTCAGCAATTACACTACAATGGCTGGACTAAAGTTATGCATCAGCCAAGAACTTTTTAAGTGTAATGGGCTGGAGCCCAAAACTTTGCTTCTATCCTGGGGTCCTCATCTAAAAAAGGTGAATAATTGAAATGGGCTCGCTCGTTTAATAGTAGGTGTGGGGATATGCACATCTGTCTTTTCATTTCTAAAATTTTTAACTGATTGAGTTTACTTTCCTTTACCTCTATGTGTAAGATTTGTACATCTATTATGTATTTGCGTTTATTGTTCAGGCAATGTTCTGCAAAGGCTGAATCAGGCTTCTTCAATCTCCAGCTTCTGTGGTGTTCTTTAAGCCTGGTGCAGATTGACCTCCCCGTCTGTCCAATGTAGCAAGACTGACACTCAAGACATGTCTTTTGCATTGAACAATAAACTATCTACTGCCTGAGGAACATAGAAAAACACAGAGAAGTCGTTTGCCTTCAAGTTGTTACTTGGCTTGGATTGTTTGGGGGAAGAGACCAAACAGCGAGGTCATCGGTCTCATCGGATTAGGAAAGGATGGGTAAGGAAGTCGGCCGTGCCCTTTCAAAGGAACCATCCCGGCATTTGCCTGGAGCGATTTATGGAAATCACGGAAAACCTAAATCAGGATGGCCGGACGCAGGATTGAACCGTCATCCTCCCGAATGCGAGTCCAGTGTGCTAACCACTGCGCCACCTCGCTCGGTGTTACCTATACCATTTGACATTTTCCCTGTAAAAGGTAATCTGCACCATTTCTTTTCCAGTTTGTCTGTGTTTTTCATTCGGCACAGATGGGACCTAGCTTGCTTCTTTATCTTTTTACCTAAAATTTTATCAATGATGTTTGGGTTAAATTCATTTTTTGTGGCTATTGTTTGTATTCTGTTAAGTTCATGGTCAAAGTCTTCTTGTGAAATAGGGATAGAAAGGAGGCGGTGGATCCTGTGGTGGAATGCTGCACGTTTGTAGGTTCTACGATACTGGGAGGAATCCGAGATGATAGTGTCAGTGAAGGAATGTTTTCGGTAAATTTTAAAATGATGGTTACTGTCTTCTATCTTTAAGCTAATGCCCAAGAAATTTATGCTGCCTCCCCCCACCCCCTAAAATCCGTGCTGACCTTTATGTTAGTGTGATACTGGTTCATATTTTCCACAAATTTATGGAGTCGTCTATTAGAACCTGTCCACATACAAAGAATATCATCTACATATCTGTACCAATACACAACATGTTTTGCCAGTGGTTCTCTCTTAAGAAAATCGGTCTCCCACTTGTCCATTAACATTTCTGCTAGTAAAGGGGATAAAGATGGGCTCATTGCTAGACCATCTGCTTGCTGATAATATCTCCATTGACAACAAAAATAATTCTGATTTAAACAACATTCCATCCTACTGACAATGCTCCACTGCGCTTCTGGATTTATGTTGTGTGAATACAACGTTTGTGATACAATATCTACGGTCTTTCACTGTAATACATGTGAACGAGCTATGCGCATCAAAAGAGACCAATGCAGCATTCCATCACATGATCCACCGTCTCCTTTCTATCCCTATGTCCCAAGAAGAATTTGATCCGGAACGTAACAGAATAAAAACAGTAGCTACAAAGAATGAATTTAACACCAACACCACAGATAAAATTTTAGGTAAGAAGTCGAAGAATCAAGCTAGGTCCCTACTATCGCCACAGACAACCTGGAAAAGAAATCGTGCAGATTACCTTCTATAGGAAAAGCATCAAATAGCATAAGTAACCTATTGAAGGTAAGGGGTTTGTCTGTTTTTATATGTTCCTCAGACAATAGGTTGTTTCTTGTTCAATGCAAAAGACAAACAACCATCCTTCACAAAAAGTGGGGTTTATGAAATTACATGCCATGAGTGTCAATCTTCCTACATTGGACAGACAGGGACGTCATCTTTACCAGGGTTAGGTGTAGTTAAAAAGTTCTTGGCTAATGCATAACTTAAGTACTGTTATTGTAGTGTAATTGCTGAATGTGTAATAATATATGTAATTTGTTAAAAATGGTAAGTGGCTTAATTGTACATTAAGCTATGGATCGATGCCTCAAGAACTTAAGATGAGTATCTTTGCCTGGTCATCACGTTTATCTGTGCATTATAATCTTTGGGAATCAGTAACGTACTTGAAAATGGGCTTATAATCCGTAACCTAGGTTGTGCAATAACATTGATAATAAAATTGTGAAACAAGGCAAAAACAGTGTTTGCTTAGTTAATTTTCAATGTTTCACCAAGAATCGACAGTCAACTGAATTAAAAAGATATAATTTTAACTTTTGTGAATGATAACTTAAGCAATCACTCTAATCAGGTTATCGTACATGCAATACAAATCACAGGAACTAATCAACTTTGTCATGATGTAAATATCTTACTTTAGTTGTAATGCAGTCATAATTTCTTTCAAGTATCTGAAATACACATATATATTTTCATAAGAGAGGGAGAAAATACAATACGAAGTACATCAGAGAGCTATGTGTTTATCCAATGTGTGGCAAAAGCGAAATCGCTTGTATAAAACATGAAAATATGGATCTAGGCCAGTAACTTGTTAAAAGTACTTGAAATAAGTGAAATTGGTGAGTCCATTTCATATATCAGACGTAACAATCTTATTTAGTCGTTGTGTGATCGTCCCACATACAAAACAGCTCGTAACAGCACTGCATGATAGTACCTCCGTAGGAAGTACTAGATATCTGCGGGAAACGATAGTGAGCAGCAAAATCCTGGCAAGTGGTTATCTGAAATATTATCTTTGGTATGTGAATCGGAAGATCGCGTTGGTTTCTCGATTTTCCAAGCTGTGTCGTTACATTAACAAGCGAACGCGTTTGTGTCGTCTGCAGCGAACCTGCATAAAGAAATGTACGCTGAACGGTGAGCTCCTAAACATATGTGTCTGCACCAATATCGCACTAAATCGTCAAATCTGCCACGTATATTCGTCTATCCTCCTTTATACAGTGGGGACGCTTCCGACCGTTTCTTTCTATGACCTACATCTGCATCTACGTACAACTATTACAATCTGTGTGACACGTTTCATTGTCCTGCTGGTAGATGCTACCGTACCGAGGAAAATGAAATTGCATGTAAGGGTGGACATGGTCCCGAAGGACGGATGGATATTTATGTTGATCCCTTGTGCCTTCCAGATTGACGAAATCACACAGAGAATGCCACGAAAACATTCTTCAGATAATAATGCTCTATAACGGATCAAATATAATGACGCAAAGTGTGAATAGTTTGTCGTAAGTTAAAACGAATTTACACGATATAGTTTTAACATAGATCACAGACCTGCGAGACAATTTAGTTATATATTATTTACAGCATCCATCGCGCAACAGTTATAGACGAACGATTTTTCCAACTGGGAGCTAGTCGTAAGCAGCGATAACAACATACTAACACTTCCGGGTGCTGCACTACTCGGGGATATTCGATTATCTCTGATTCATTGTATGTAACGAGAAGTATTACTTACGATTTTACATTTGTTCTGGATTGATCTACGGTATCTTATAACTAGAAAAGTGTTCAGTTAACTAGCAAACGGTTTTCTGTGAGTAAATCCCAGATATTTAACAAGACAAAATACTTTTCTTTGACAAAACTTAGTGACACAATTGTAGCTACAGACAGAAGGCATTCAGACAGATGGTATTCGTGAGGAATGATAGAGGGCTCGAGCCTGCTTGCGGTCCAGCTTTGTGTATATGAAACAATTTTCTGTTTTAAAGTCGTTACATCAAATATAAGTTTTCTCCTTAAGGAAACCAGTGATCATTACTCCATGCAGAGCACTACATTGCATGGTTGTCTCTCATCTGAAGTGCCCCACTCAAGCCTTTTCCACATTCCAGTATCACAAGAAACAGCAGCTGTAGAGGCGTGGAGCATTCAGAATTCTACGGCAATCGTTTTGTTAATATTTTCAGCTCTACGAGATACCTAGCAGTGTGTCCAACAAACACAAACTGCTACCGCAGAAAATCTATTTCCTTAATTACTTTTTCCTCAGTTACAATAGATTTTAACGAACTGCAATATACATGGTGTTACAAAAAGGTACGGCCAAACTTTCAGGAAACATTCCTCACACACAAAGAAAGAAAATATGTTATGTGGACATGAGTCCGGAAACGCTTACTTTCCATGTTAGATCTCGTTTTATTACTTCTCTTCAAACTACATTAATCATGGAATGGAAACACACAGCAACAGAACGCACCAGCGTGACTTCAAACACTTTGTTACAGGAAAAGTTCAAAATGTCCACCGTTAGCGAGGATACGTGCATCCACCCTCCGTCACATGGAATCCCTGATGCGCTTATGCAGCCCTGGAGAATGGCGTATAGTATCACAGCCGTCCAAAATACGAGCACGAAGAGTCTCTACATTTGGTACCGGGGTTGGGTAGACAAGAGCTTTCAAATGCCCCCGTAAATTAAAGTCAAGACGGTTGAGGTCAGGAGAGCGTGGAGGCCATGGAATTGGTCCGCCTCTACCAATCCATTGGTCACCGAATCTGTTGTTGAGAAGCGTACGAACACTTCGACTGAAATGTGCAGGAGCTCCATCGTGCATGAACCACATGTTGTGTCGTACTTGTAAAGGCACATGTTCTAGCAGCACAGGTAGAGTATCCCGTATGAAATCATGATAACGTGCTACATTGAGCGTAGGTGGAAGAACATGGGGCCCAATCAAGACATCACCAACAATGCCTGCCCAAACGTTCACAGAAAATCTGTGTTGATGACGTGATTGCACAATTGCGTGCGATTTCTCGTCAGCCCACACATGTTGATTGTGGAAATTTACAATTTGCACACGTTGGAATGAAGCCTCATCCGTAAAGAGAACATTTGCACTGAAATGAGAATTGACACATTGTAGAATGAACCATTCGCAGAATTGTACCCGTGGAGGCCAATCAGCTGCTGATAGTGCCTGCACATGCTGTACATGGTACGGAAACAACTGATTCTCCCGTAGCACTCTCCATATAGTGACGTGGTCAACGTTACCTTGTACAGCAGCAACTTCTCTGACGCTGACATTAGGGTTATCGTCAACTGCACGAAGAATTGCCTCGTCCATTGCAGGTGTCCTCCTCGTTCTAGGTCTTCCCCAGTCGCGAGTCATAGGCTGGAATGTTCCGTGCTCCCTAAAATGCCGATCAATTGCTTCGAACGTCTTCCTGTCGGGATACCTTCGTTCTGGAAATCGGCCTCGATACAAACTTACCGCGCCACAGCTGTTGCCCCGTGCTAATCCATACATCAAATGGGCATCTGCCAACTCCGCATTTGTAAACATTGCACTGACTGCAAAACCACGTTCGTGATGAACACTAACTTTGTTGATGCTACGTGCTGATGTACTTGATGCTAGTACTGTAGAGCAATGAGTCGCATGTCAACACAAGCACCGAAGTCAACATTACCTTCCTTCAATTGGGCCAACTGGCGGTGAATCGAGGAAGTACAGTACATACTGACGAAACTAAAATGAGCTCTAACATGGAAATTAAGCGTTTCCGGACACATGTCCACATAACATCTTTTCTTTATTTGTGTGTGAGGAATGTTTCCTGAAAGTTTGGCCGTACCTTTGTGTAACACCCTGTAATAAGCTTATTCAGAATTTAATGAACTTTAGTAAGATAGACTTCACAACAGTAAATGGCTAGTAAACTAAATGTTGATGGCTACATGCTTAACATCCAGGATTATCTCAAGTAAATCAAATATTGCCTTTTCTGTATTAAATAGTCATCATAGCTCCGTCCTGTGGCCGGGACGCTTCCCACCGCTGTTGCGGGATGTTTGTTGTCACACCGTTTCAAGCCATACACCACATTTCTCCGATGGAGCATAAAACGTGATTCATCTGAAAAGGCCATTTTGTTTCTTGCACTGTATACTTTAACCACGGCGGTACGCGAACAGTTTACAGACTTAGCAATTTCGGAAAAGCTTTAACGCTTGGCCCGATAGCCAATTATCATGCCCATTTGGACATGAGAGAAATATACAGACAATAAACATTGCAAATTCGTCCACGGTTTGATTCAACATTCCCCGCGAATCACTCAAAAGCGAATTTCTAACCGTATTGGAATATCCAAGGAAAACGTCGGCTTCATAGTTTAACAATTAGGATACCGTAAAATCTGTGCGGCATGGGTAGCGCGCCGTCTCATAGACACGAACAAACAGCGTCGATTGGAATTCTGCGAGCAACTTTTGCAGCGCTTTCGTTACGAAGGACACGACTTCCTTTTGAATACTGTGTCGGAGGACCAGTCATGGGTCCAATATTACGACCCAGTAGAAAAAAGAGCGCTGAATATCGTCTTCTCCCCAGACAGAAATCTTCAAAATAAAACAATGCGCAAAAAAAAATCTTTTCGCTGTGTTTTGTATGCGCACTGAGTTTATGTAACCGATTATTTGGTACTATGGTAACGGAAAATTCTTTTCAGCACATACAGACTCTAGAACACCTCCGACGTCGAGTTGCTCTTGCAATATGACAACGTTCATCCATACACGTCAAGTGTAACTGAAGAGGCTCTTTGGAACCCTTATGCAGAACATAATCATATTCGTACTCGTATACCTACTCGTATATTTTCGCGTTTCTTTCTATAGGTGCCTCTACTATAAAAGCTTTCTTTCATTTTTCACAAGTGTTTAGTTTGCCGTTCACCAACAACAACTTTGAAACTATTCTACACCCTCTTTACTCCCCAGATCTCGCGCCACGCAATTTTTATCTCTTTCCTCTACTCAAGACAGACTTCAAGGATAATCATTACATTCGGACGATGAGGGGAAGACAACTGTCTCGTTCTGGACTCGAGAAAAGTCGGAAGAAGTTTTCAGTGACGAAATGAAAAGGACTTGTCACACGTTGGCAGAAAGGAATTAAAGGGATTAGCTGCCAGTAGGCATTGACTTGTCAATGGACCAAGATGTACATTTGTGCTGGACCAGGACTGGAACCCAGGTCGCCAGCATACTAGGCAGATGCGCTTACCACTACACCATCGGGGCACGATGGCCACCGGTAATACTCCGACTACCCTACCGAGCCTTCAGTTAGACCCAAATTCTCAACTCACACCCCACACGACTAATGTAGTGCCCTTGCTCATTGACATCATAGCTCGGGCCATCAGTGCCCACTGGCGGCTAATGTCTTTAGTTCCTTTGTGTCTTGATTCATAGTGGGTACAGGATCAAATGTGTGTCTGTTCTCTCGGAGATGTCCCAAGAACAGCCGTCACAAAGGTTATTAAAGCGATGAAGACCAAAGATGCCTTCAGTGCGGTGAGATGCCGCGAGAAATCAAGCTAATGAGAAGGGGCACTACATCATTAGTGTGTGGTGTAAGTTGAGAATTTGTGTCTGGAGGAAGGCGTCCAAGGGTAGCTCGTGCAGTTGCGGTTACCACGTGTCCGAGTAACATAGTGGTCAGCGCATCTGGTTAGTAACAAGGAAACCCGATATTCATGTACATACTCATATACTCTCAGATTTATCTCTACAGTTGCCTCTATTATAAAAGCTTTCGTTTATCTATCACAAATGTTCAATTTCCCGTTTACCAACGAACGGCAAACATCCAGACGACAGTGAAATTCTCCCCGTACTTTCGCTAGTCTACTGTCTTTGACGTTGCTGTGCGGTGTCAGAGGTCTGCCAGAGTTCTTGGAAAGGGATGCTTGTGAACATAATCTATAACGCTCCTCTCCCAAAAAAAAAAAAAAAAAAAAAAAAAAAAAAAAAAATCACGTTCTATGAAGTCAGGCGACCTTGGTGGCCACCCGCAGTTCCGTGTACCGCTTCCGGTCGATCCATTATTGCAGTGCCATATTCTCGACAAAAATCACATCGCCAAATTGTAACTGAATCCAGCTGTTTAAAAAATGAACTCATCAAGCCTTGTGCTGCCGTGTTCCTACCTTCTCGACCCGACACACATCATGTAATGACCGAACGAGGGAGTGAGCACGATCCACACCCGCTATCACGTGAACCAGCAACTCACAACTGGCGCCCGGTTAAAATTTAGCGTAACTGAAAATTTTTCCCAATTTTCTATCTACATCCATGCAGAATGTGTAGTCCCGTGAAATATTTATGAAAAATCTGCATCTCATTTCAGCGTTACTTTAATTGCATAATCGAAAGCTGTAGATGTAAACTACGAAAGGGAGACAGTGTTTTAACCAGAAAGAGAACAAAGAGGCTAAGGATTCGGCAATGCAAATGGTACAAGCGCTGCGCGGGAGAGAAGTGGACAAACAGAATTTCAAAAATAATTACGCTTGTAAGCAATACGCAGAGTCATCGACTGAAGCTCCGGACCAGCACTTCGCATTTAAAAGGCTGTAAACATGTTTTCAACTCGTTAAAGGCGTCAACTGCAGAGACGCTTACTCCGGCTTATTTACCAGGTTGCCCCCGGCGATAGCTGCCAGGAGATTTGCCTAATTGTTTTCATCTAAATTTTACCTAAATTACAACACTCGATGTAAGTACCACCTAGAACACCATAACCATGAAATACCTCCGTTTGATTTTTAGAAAGCCTTTCAGTTTCAAAAGGTCAACTTGTCTGGCATCAGCTTGAAAAATATATATTGTTGATAACTCAGATGCATTGTATGCATAAAACACTCTATTACCCGTGTTAATGTGAACCTGAGATAGTATGCATAAGAGAAGAAAACTGATTGTACAAAATACAAATCTTACTCAAAACTCCATATACAAGACACGCTACATGCCATATTTGTGAGCCCACTTCAATGTTTATGCAATTCTGCTTGAAAACTGTCAAATTAGTTTCAGAATTAGACTAAAAGCGTACTGTACTTTCTATTAATTTCTTTCAGTCACCTACAAGAAATAATTATCAATGTTTTTGGCTTCCAAAATTATTTATTTATTTTTGTTTTACATTTACTGATGATTCAAAAGACCAGTAGAGTCAAACGAATTTTGCTGTGATAATTAAATATCAGTGTATCGGTGTGTCTGGTGACTGGTTTCTCGATCCTCTCATGTTCGCTCTCTTCCACCACTTAAAGCAGTTTGATCATAGTATCTGCACCACTGAGCCTCTCAAATTCCTGTCCATAGTCGTCGGTATTTTATCACTCGCCGCTTTTCTCGTCAAAACCAGAAATTTCTAATTCACACAAGAATAACCCATCTAATTAAAACCAAATATTTTCCGTTTTGACTATTTTTCGACCTCGACTGTCTCAAGAAATATGGAAAGGCCTTTTTAAATTACCGCTACCAGTCACAGCTTTGTCAACTATTGTGTTATTTATTTAGCGACATGTTTCGAGCGCTATACTTCATCTTCAGGCTAAATGGCATTACAAAAACAACTTTACTGTAAGGTCGTACTGATGTTATATAGTCTTTTCGTAAATGCTTGAATCACCCTGTGGAAGAAGAGAAAACTTAGTAAGAGGCGATGTCTCTTTGGAAGCTGGACTGATGTTTCCGTGGCCACGGAAATAGTAACACAGCAGCGCATCTCAACGAGACTGCCACGCCAGAAGAACGAAGTAAGTGACCATTACAAAACATTTTCGTGCAAACATCAGTCCAGCTTACAAAGTGACATCGCCTCTTACTAAGTTTTCTCTTCCTCCACAGGATGACTCCAGTATTTACGAAAAGACTATATAACATCAGTACGACTTTATTGTAACGTTTTTTTTGTAATGCCATTTAATCTGAAGATGAGATATAGCCCTGGAAACATGTCGCTAAATAAATAAGTAACACAATAGTTGACAAAGTTGTCACTGGTAGCGGTAATTTAAAAAACATAAAGCATTTTCCGCTTCGTATAACAAGAATCGTCGAACTCTACATGGACACTATGAAAGCCAGATAATCCACTCTTGGATAATCGCTAATTGGCTGTATTTTGCAGGAAGCCTTTCAATGAGGCATACTGTGTTTGTGGAATATATATACAAAGTTCAAACTGTGTTATTTACTAAGACCCTGAATCATGTTTGGGGATAGAAGAACACGGAATCCTAGACTCCTTTGGTAACGTACTATCCACCTTATATATGCAAATGATATTATACAACACAAATGAAGAGTCACTTTCTTTGAAACGCCGTTGTTATCTCACCTTGCGACTCATAAGTTTTAAATTTGGGTCAAAGGTGCCTACAACCTTCCTTCATAACGGTGTAGAAATGTCACGCCCTTTGACGTCAGTCACGGGCTCGGTGACGCTAGAAACGGCAAGGTGTCAACACATGCGAAAGAAGACCAGAGCTCAGCAGTTCCTGTCAGGTATGAAGCGGATTAGTGATATTACACTAGCACCCAGTTTCACCATAATTGTGCTCAATGCCGCAGTGGACGTGTCACACGATAGAAAGGTCATCACGCCTCCTCTTACTCATGTTCCACCCCTTCTTTTGATGCCTCTGCGATGGAGATCGGATCAGAGACATCCAGCGATGAAACCACATGGTTTTCTTATGGGTGACAAAGGAAAACATTCACAAGCTAAGACATAGTCGCTTATGGAACAGTGACTCGAAAATGTAGAAAACATTTCTTTTATTTCAAGTCTATGGTGGCAAACTGGCAGGTTTTCTGACTAACAGATTTGGCCAGCAATGACCATCTTCAGATCTGCAGCAAAATATGGGAAAAACACACGTGCAACTAGTGGATTACCTACAGCTTAAAACAAAATATGCCATGATGGAAAGTATTACTGACATGCATGAGAAAATTACACGCTATGGTACGGCTGTTCCTTTGAACAGTATCGCTGTTGGTAAGATAACTCTTGTGTATACTGCACTTTATATACCGGATGATAAAAAAGTCAGTGTAAATTTCAAAACTTAATAAACCACGGAATAATGTAGATAGAGAGATAAAAATTGACACACATGCTTGGAATGACATGGGATTTTATTAGAACAAAAAAACAAAGATCACAAAATGTCCGACAGATGGCGGTGACAGCAAAACGTCAGTGACTGCGCATGACAATCGTGTATAAAAGGAGCTGCAATGAGAGAGAGAATCAGATGCGCCAGCAGTCGCAGCATCTTGACGTTACCTGAAAAGGCGCTTTTAGTGAAGCTGTATTATCAGAATGGGGAATGTGCTAGTTCAGCTTTACGATCCTATCGCCATAGGAAGGGGAATCGAACGGGTAAAGGTCCGTTGACAAATGCAGCTGTGGCGAGAATGATTTCTAAAATCGAAGCCATGGGTTGCTTAAACGATAGACCCCGTAGTGGCCGACCGAGCACAAGGCGTAATGCTGCTGAGACAGTTCAGGAAGAAATGGAGTCTGTAGCGGGTTCGTCTATGCACGGGGAACTCAGCGCTCGTGCAGTCGCACGTCACACCGGCATTCCATACACTACTGTTTGGTTGGCACTTAGGCGTACCCTCCGATACTATTCGTACAAAATCCATCGGCATCATGAGCTGTTACCTGGCGATTTAGTGAAGCGGAGGGCATTTGCGGTGTGGGCGTTTCAAAAGATGGCGGAAGATGACGATTGGTTGAGTAACGTGTTGTGGACCGACGAAGCTCATTTCTCGCTCCGAGGGTCTATCAATGCCCACAACCGCAGAATTTGGGCTACCGAAAATCCTAGAACTGTCGTGGAAACTCCACTGCACGACGAGAAAGTCACGGTATGGGTTGGATTTACCACATCTACCGTTGTCGGGCCTATTTTCTTCGAGGAAATGCGTGATTCTAGTTTTGTAACTGCTACCGTGACGGGTCAGAGGTACGCCGATATGTTACAGAATCGCATCATCCCCAGCCTGGCTGGTAAACACCTGCTGCAGCGTACGATGTTTATGCAGGATGGCGCTCCACCCCATATTGCTAGACGCCTGAAAGATCTCTTGCGCGCGTCGTTTGGTGATGATCGTGTGCTCAGCCGCCACTTTCGTCATGCTTGGCCTCCCAGGTCCCCAGACCTCAGTCCGTGCGATTATTGACTTTGGGGTTATCTGAAGTCGCAAGTGTATCGTGATCGACCGACATCTCTAAGGATGCTGAAAGACAACATCCGACGTCAATGCCTCATCATAACTCCGGACATGCTTTACAGTGCTGTTCACAACATTATTCTTCGACTACAGCTATTGTTGAGAAATTATGGTGGACATATTGAGCATTTCCTGTAAAGAACATCATCTTTACTTTGTCTTGCTTTGTTATGCTAATTATTGCTATTCTGATCAGATGAAGCGCAATCTGTCGGACATTTCTTGAACTTTTGTATTTTTTTGGTTCTAATAAAACCCCATGTCATTCCAAGCATATGTGTCAATTTGTACCTCTCTATCTACATTATTCATTGATTTATTCAGTTTTCAAATTTATACTGACTTTTTGATCACCCGGTATGTGTGTCGCTGATGGCGCTAATTTTGTGTTTAGCATTTGACGATGTCCCTTTGGCTCCAGTATATTAGTGTGCTCTTATTTAGATGTCAAGATTATGGCTGGTACATCACCCAGCCACACGCCTGTTTAACAACCTGTTTACCAACATACTTACCACTTTCATGATAACGTTGGTTATGCCCTTTCCCATATATTTCAGTACTTGCTGCTTAGTAGGAATTTCTTACTTTGCAACGAGCGAGGTGGCGCTGTGGTTAGCACACCGGGCTCTCATTCGGGAGAATGACGGTTCAAACCCGCATCCGGCCATCCTGGTTTAAGCTTCGCGCCATTGCCAGGATAGTTCCTTTGAGAGAGCACGGCCGACTTCCTTCCCCATCCTCTCCGAATCCGATGGGACCGATGACCTCGCTGTTTTGTCTCCCCCCCCTCCCCCCTCCAACCAACCAACCGTTACTTAGAGTGCGCACTAGGCGCATGCGGCCGTAGGACGTAGAAGCAAGGGAGGGCATGCAGCAGTGCCATGTTGCCCATGCCTCTGTTGTGTGCGCACGGGCCACGTGACATGTGCAGGAGAGGGGCGAACACGTGCAACAGTCCTGCGCATGCCGGCGGTTCTCCCGTTTCTTGGTTTGTTTAACTGAAACTAATAGTTAAAAGATTCAGTTTCTTGCACCATGTTTGATTGGCCTAAATAAGAACATACAGAATTTGTGGAGGATTATTGTTTCTTTCCTTATTTGTGGTTCGCCAATTCTGCCGATTATAAAGACAAAATTAAGAGGAATGATTGTCTAAAGTTGCTGACAAATATGTAAGCCTCGCAAGTAACGAAGACGATATGCACGACAGGCAGCTTGCCTCACGTGGTAATGCTGGAGAATGGTAAAGAGGTAATCAATGTACTCCTGGTTCGAATGTTGCCATGATCTTTTTTAATATTTTTCGTTTAACTAGAACATCTGCATTATTTAAATAGAAATTTCATCAAATACATGCTAATTAACAGATATCTAATCATTATTTTTATAGAAAATGTGTGTCTTCCTGTCTCTAATTACGTATTTCATGCAGAATTCCTGAGTTCAATGCAAAGACAATAATCGATATTTTATAAAAGATTTTAAGTAAATTTATAAAGTTCCTTTAAAATTTAAAAATCTTTATTAACAACGTTTCATATAATATCAATAATTAATAATTTATATTTGTAATGGAAACTGGTATTTTGCATGTGATATGTAATTGGAAACAAGGTGAAGATGTGCACTTTTCATGAAAATGATTAGATATGTGTTAATTAGCATACATTTGAAGGATTGTATAGAAAATGGTGTAGGTATTCGAACTGAAGGGAAAAAGAGCATTGAAAAAACGTGTACTTACTTTTGCTGCGATTTGTTTGAAAGTTTTGCGTATTAACGACATTCCAAAATGATCTTCTCGTAATGTGCTACCATTTACTAGACCTTATTTTAAAATTTTGAACCGTTAACTAAATATGATGTTTGTTATGAAAAATTCACTGGGCCGTATCATTACGTGAGAGGATAGAAGTGAGTATGATACATAAAACCCAATTCCGAAAGGTTGAAGACAGATACCAACTTCTTCCGAAGTCTAAAGAAAAATTCTATGTGTTAGCTAGATTTGATACACTGGAACGAATGACATTACATGCTGCAAATACAAACTCATGACGACCCCTATTTTTAATTGCAAACTATTCCAATTTCGTGTGCTGACGTAGGTAATTCCTAAATATCGCAAGGAAAGTGAACGTCGACGAAAATATAGTCAGTTTATCTTGAAGATACGTAAAGCTATAAATAACACAAGAATCAAAATTTTTCGTCCAGTAGTTTCCTTAATATCGTCTGTGAGAAACTGTTGAGTATTCGAAGTGGACCCGTTTTCGCTTTTAGCCAGAGTAGCGTCCTGACGTGGGCAACGAATCGTGAATGGGTCACACATGCGTACAAGCTGAAAAGAGGCATGCGCCCACACTCGGCCCCCTAGCGCGTGGGATAAGCACAGCACACAGGAATTAGCCGCAAGGTGCACAGGTGTAAACTGGTAAACTGGGCTTAAAGATCTTACGACCTATCTCCGACTGAATGTGAGTTACTATCGTTTTAATGCTTCGCAACTGCACGTTTAAAAGCACTCTCGATAACGCATGACAACGTTAAGGACTTTAGTGGGTATCTTTCTACCAAAATACTGATTTTCCGTCTGGCCCCACACGTAGCCAACCATTCGCGACCTACTAACGTTGGGCAATTCTGCCGATTAGAAATACAAAATTAAGAGGAATTATTGTCTAAAGCTCCTGACAAATATGTAAGCTATGCAAACAACGAAGACGATATGCACGATATATAGCTTGCCTCACTTGGTAATGCTGGAGACTGGACCCGGCCCACGACTTGTGGTTATTACTGTGCGGGCGAGCACGTGTGCTACGAAATGGACTAATATTTACAAAACACAATGATCAGTTATTCTCGCGAGGCACAAATGATATACAGAAATGAGTTAATAAATCATAACTAGCTTATGCGTACGAATTATTAATACTGTTATTTCAGACTTACGTAAGCACGCAACATGGAAGCAACATAAATCGGACGTCATACACTCACAGAAATGGAAAATGTCACACCATGTTCACAATGACCGAACGTCACCCGACTGGCACTCTAGTATTTTCATGCCAGTAGGAAATGTTGATAAAAATTTTATCATTATCTAAGCTTATTTTCATTATTTTTGCATAGAAGAAATCCTCTCTTTCAAATGAAGAATGGTGTGAATACATCATGGTTACCGGATGTATCTGACGTCATACGAAGTTTTCAGATTTTTAACGCAACACAGCATGCCCGACGAGTATACATGGGCAGATTTTCACCATCTTACGAGCTTTGGTAAAGGTCGAATCATTGGAATGGATAAACGAGATCGTCATACCGACAGGTCGCACAGTCAACTGGCTGTAGTACAATGACTGCAAAAGGTGTGATGTCGAGACACACTCAGGACACCGGAGTGGTGAGAAACTTAGCTACGGGTGCTTCCAGAAGGCTACACTACTAGAAGATCCTAGGATATCTGATGACTAGACGGATGACGATATCTGAAATCCTCCCAGAGGTTCTACGAAGAGTGTCATCTCAAACTGTCGGGAACAGATTAAAGCTGGTTTGAGATCTCGACTTGCTAGGCGTCGTCTACAGCTGACGGCATATCTCAGACGATAGAGACTTACATGGTTTAGCCCAATGGAGCACTGACTGGCATTTTGTTGTGTTCAGCGATGGATCTTGACTCCATTTGTTGTCAGATCAACGCCAAAGTGCTATAGACAACTTCGTGGCAGATCGCAAGAAACACTGATTCTCTCAACACGTGGAATCATTATATACGGATCTAATGGACATGGCGACAGGACTGATTTGGTAATTGTAAAAGAGAGACTAAATTCTCGCCAATACGTGGCAAGAAACGGAAACCTTGTTTTCATACCCCTCAAGAACGGAGTTATAAATGGCACATATCTGCAGGACATTGCAAGCCTCTACACTGTAGTTCACATTGCATCATGGACTGACGTATCTTGTCCCCTGTTTTGTCACCCACTGAGCTTGTCTGGGATGCGATGGGTAGACGTTTAAATCCATAAAAGCCTCAAGCCAGCAGTCCTCACGATCTGGTACAGCGCGTATTTCAGTCATGGCAAGAAATCCCTCAAGATGACATTCGCCGGTTGTCTGCTGCCGTTCCACAATGAATACGAAAGTGTCTTCGTGCGCGTTGACCTCACGCCCCATACAAATGTATATGACGGACATCAGTTTTGCAACGAATTATAGTTTCATTTAACATCTAATGCACGTTATGTGATAAACATTGCCATAAAACTTGATACACATCGCACCCGTGCTTCATGGAGTAACGCCTTCCTTTTCTGTCGATGTGTAGTAACTACAGAGAAGAGTTACTACGTCACGTGGCTGCATTTTAAACAATAACTGAATTTAGCCAGCACGAACGTGAAATTATAAATTTGCTCTAATGGTTTATATTACGCTTTGTGAAACATATATACACCGAAACAAACCAGATTGTGTTAGGAATAAGGCAATTACAAATCCCAAAGGTAGAATGTATTACGGTTATTAAGGCAATCGTGTTACTGTTTAGTGAAACAGTTTCATGTTTAAGAGGATTAAAGGCAAGGAAACTACATTTTCTTCCATTAATATTTGTTTACTAAGAACCTGTTTACCGACTATTAAACTATCATGAAGTAAAATTAATAAATATTTGTCGATCAAAAACCAAAAAATTGTTTGCTTTTTGTCCTTGCATTCTACGATTCCTATTCATATTTGTAAGTTATCGGCAGCAAACTTTCACCATAAAAATTGTCATTAGGTCCTTCATAATACACATATAAGGCGCTACTTTCAACAAATTACGTAAAAACCGCTTTAAAACCGATACAGGCTGCCTATCTTTGTATAAATTAATATCCAAAGCGAGTTCTTTGTAATGAACCAAATGAGGTACGTGGCTTAGATTTAGTTAGGCAATTTAACCATAACGAAAAAGGGGCTAAAAGCATCTTCTTCCATTGGCTATCTAACGTTGTAAAATGTAACTTGTGGTGGGAAATTACGTGCAGTGAGAGGAATAGCCGAGAGCGTAAAAGCCTCAAGGACAGTCGATTCCTGGAAGTGTTTCGACTGCACACATATGCGAAGCTAAAAATCTCCACAGTTCGAGTACCCCGATTTGTCAAACTATCGTGAGTGCAGTTTGAGAACTTTATGCGTTCATTTTTGATGCCTTGGAGATTTTTGGTGTGAAGTTTGATTGCGTGATTCCGCCGAACAAATTCGAAACTTCAACTATTCTGCTAGCTGTTTGAACTTGCGATTTTGATATGTGTTTACTTGGAAACTTTAATTGCTTGGAGGAAGTATCAGATTGTGGATCCTGGCTTAGTTAGTTACCTGAGATTAATGCAACTTTGTGACTTTCAGTACTTGGGAACTTTCTTAAATTTATGGAGGATTAAACTTTGAACGCAACAAAGCGAGCGCTTTCAGTTAGCGCAAAATGTTAGGCGTTGTATCGCGTTCGTTCCGGACTTATTAAAAACTCTGTTATAAACCTCACTATTCGTTAACACTATGAACATATTGTAGACGTGTTTCTCGACCACTTTTGACGTATCCATGTACTATGGTTCACGAATTGTTCCATCTGTTGACAGTTGACTGCCACTGGTTGATCGTATGTGATAAATGTTCTTCAGAAAGAAATTGTAGAATGAAGACGGCAATCATATCCAATGTCTGCAGTTGACAGACTGAAGCAGCATGCAACAGAAGGATCTTTAGAGTACAAAATCCGCGGAAAACTCCCAAAAAAGTCAGGTTTCATGTGATCGAGCTAGTCGCAGATTAGTCTTCCTCAGTATTTCCATGTGGTCAGTCTTTTGATTGGTTTGATGCTGTTCACCTTTTCCTGTCTTGTGCTACTCTGAGTTGCTACGTAAATTCTACACTCGACATCCTGTGCTATCGACTTTTTATATTCTAGGCTTTGTCTGCCCATAGTGTCGATTCCCTTTCTGCTAATTATTCCTGGATACTAAAGCAGATCTTACACAGACTATTTTCCTCACCTATACCTTTTAGTATTTCTACACTTCGTACTTCGTCTGTCCATTTAATTTTTAATGTTCTTCGATCGCACCCAGGTCAGTTACCTCTAGTTTCTTATTCTACGAATATTCGATGATCTACGTATCATTTACATACAATTCTGAGCTCTGGACGTACTATTTCAGAAATTAATTTCTCATTCCCGTATAAATAACTGATGGCGGTAAAGTTCTTTTAATGAAGAAAGCTTCAACCACTTGTGCCAATCTACTTATTATAACTTCTTTGCTTCGGCCATGTTGTACAGAGATAGTCATGTTACCATAGACATGATGAAATGGGTGACTAACTGCTACTTAGTTTCCATTAAGGTGAACAGACTGATATGAAGTGCAATTAATGAAGTAAAAATTGACTGATATTACTTCGTTGGCTGGGACTGATACCACTCGTCATGTGAATTTTACGGTCTGACATTAAACGTGAACAGTATCCTTCCAATACCTGACAGTGACAAAAAGCCTCGTGTGAACAAAACGTCTTTAGACAACAAAATCAGGTACACTGTTGTTCCTGTTGAGTGCCTACCCTACAGTCAGGACAGATTTCTGCCAGTTGTCACAACCTCTGCAGCTGGTACGGGTGCCAGCCGTTATCCCAAAAAATGCGCCTAACATTGTTTTTGTTGTTTTCCATTTTCCGTATGGCCTTTTTGTCGGACTCTCGGCCATCTCTGCTACCAGCTGCGTTGATACACCTTCATCCGTTACCGTCTTTGGTCTTGCCAACGACACCTGTCATTTTGAACCTGTTGATACGTTTCACCACGGTGCCGTGGGCTATCTGCTCCTGTACGCTGTACGTGCTCCATGCTGGGAGTAGCGCTCCCAGTTAAAAGGATAATGTCAGTCCGTCCGTCCCTCGTTAGTGGCAATTCTTTTCACTTGGCTCATGTTCCTGAAAATGCAAAAGGAATTAGTTATCATTTTCACTATTTGTGTGTGGGCGATCTTGCTTCTTGGGTAGAAGAATTCCTTCATTCCTCTCACTTCTGTGATTTACTAGTTTTGTTGACAACCTTTCAAGTGACAACATGTTTTATACAGCAAAACAATGAAATACATGTCAGAACATACTCTTTGAGAACAGTAATAGATAACTTCCCCTAGCAATCGTGTGCCGTCAGTAGGAAGACAATTCCCAAAGGGCTGGGGTTCACAGCCGACTTTAGGCAATGCGTATAAATCTACATCAGAGTCAATTTCAAAACTGTCACGCAATGTTTCGAGCGCAGATAACAGCTGACCCTAACTGCTCATCTGTACTAGACGATTCACCCACTGGTCAACTTGATAATGTGTTTCCAGCAGCTGCTCTAGTAGTGTTATAAACTTTAGAAATGGTAGCATCATCGGAGTCTCTTCCTAATTCTGAATCTTCTGAATGCCCTTCTGCAACATTTTCTTCGTAGTTCATTGCACTACCATCCAGAAATTAATCTGCCATAGAACTACGTCACCTCTATGAAGTCATTATGATACAGCTAAAATAATCAGTAGTGTCAGTATGATCCCTGTAACTCCAAAAAACAAGTAAGAGTAAATGAATGCTTATTACATTCAAGTGTGTGCATAAATTGTTTTCATTATGTTGTATTTTTTCCGCAATCATCCTACATGTGCACCTGCAGAGTGCCGGCTTTCAAATAGTAAATGATGAATGATGATGGTGTGGCCTCAACTACATACCCTCAGACTCAGAGTTGAAATATTAAACGTTTTGGCTGGTTTCTTTGTCTAGTATCTGGGACACGTAGTTGCCGCATTACAGGCCAAATACTACCTAGTCTACAGTATACAATATTGATGAACACATGAATCGAAAGGTCAAAGGTTCCTATCACTCGACAATTGCGAATGTAATGTAGGAATTTATAAATGAAGGATTGCAATTAAAGAAAATTTGCAGGTACTATCATAACGACTTTAAATGATGAGTACGATAGTGAAAGTACTTTTGAGAATGTGGTACATTTCTGCAAAACACTTATTGGTGTCGATGGTCGAGCAATTAAGTGAAATATAAGTTGAATAACAGGGAAACAATAGATTCCTACTGCACGTAATTAGTTATGAACAACAACATAGCTCGCGAGCCATTCACTTCTAAACGCGTCTTCATTGTAGAAGCCACGGAAATCTCACAAGTACACAGGTCAGCACTACGAAATATTTCCATTTGCCCAGACCAGGCGCAATCCGCTCCACACTCTCCCAGTCCCTCCACCGCGGCTGTACGTCCGTCGCGCCGTGGCGTCTAGCACATCCCGTGTCCTGTGCCGTACTCCAGGACCCTTTCCCATCCAGTCTCCCCATTTACGACCTCTGTGATTGGCTAGAGCGCTCGCGCCATGTCTTCAAGCCAAAGCACCCACACAAACATAATGAAACACATTCGAAATACTGGATTTACATTAAAATAACTGGACCATAAACACGCTCTAACACACATTATTAGATACATAAACAAATTAAATAAACACATATCAAAGGAATAGAACAAAAAGTAGGCCAGTATCCTAATGGCTCTGTGCTTCCTATAACACAGTAAATATTTAACCAATTTCTTCATGAATAGTATATATCGGATATAAACAAAGACATAGATGAATAAATATACTTATAAGTATGCTGCTACCGTTTTTTCGTGTAACTGTGGAGTACTTATGGCCTAACGCAATCGATAGTAATCGGCCACTTCGACTTCCAATAACTCATGTATTATTCAAGTTACATGCCTGCAATTTATACCAGTTTGGTTTTACACTAATAGCTTTCTATAGAAATGTCGATCGACGAAATCGGATGAAGATTTTAAATTTTGGAAATTATTTGCTGGGTGTTACTCGTATAATTTACCGTCGGATGCTAATCTTTAAACTAATAAAAATATTGAAAATCTGATTGCACCATGAGAATCGTCGTGCAAATAATGATTATATACATGTTTCTCTTTGAGGTATCACGATTCATCTGGCTACTATTAATTTCTATACGAACTCTGAAATATCTGCCATTAAGGTTTCACAAAGTCCGCCATCTTTGGCACTCCCATCGCGTCTCCTTCATCGACACAGCGCCACAAAGGAATTCCCAGCCATGCGGCTGGACCATGCACTGGGACTACCCCTCTCGTCCTGCTAACGTTCGGCACCACGTGGTTGCTAGGCCCCAGCTGGCCTAGTGACCCATGTGCCTCGGCAGCACTGAACTTAGAATATTTTCAGGGCGTCACAATTCGCCTGTTACCTCACAAATAGAATAGCGACCAACACTTTCGAGACATCCCGTGAAAAAATAGTATCTGAAAATAGTTATTCTTCACTAGTAGAGGCATTTTACAGTATTTAATCGGTAAAACTGGAACTAAATGTACGGCAATCTATTTGTTTCATGTACAGAGCAGAAGTAAAGTAGCTGAAAATATACTTACAAACGACGCCCATACTGGTTTTTATACTTCATAATGTAGGATATGTTACTAAGGATTGAATTTACGGTCGTTCATAAGATATGAGAATACTAGGTGATAAATGTTAGCTAAACGCCAAACCAGTTTTGAAGACGACTGCCTCTAAGGTCGTCGGTAAATATTCATACCATTACTCACATGTTCGATGGTATCTCAAGTCTACTGACTTATAAACAAAAACAAAAAAAAAGGATCAAAAAAATGGATTCATACTTGTCAGAGAAACTATTGTGAAAATACACCGTCCAGTCACACTAATGTGACCATCTGTCAAAAGCCTGAATAACCACCTCCTGCAGCGTGGACGCTGCGAGACGGGCAGGAAGAGTCACTAAGGTTCTGGAAGGTACAGATTGGAATGTGGAGCCAGTCGGACTTCAGCCCCGTAGCCAGCCACTCCAAATTTCTCGGCTGAGGATCCATGACGCGAACACCGTGCTCGAGGTAGTCCCACAGATTCTCGATTGGGTTTAAATCCGATACGTTTGGTGGCCAGGGGAGTACGGTAACCTCTTCACGATGCTCTTCGAACCTCGGACGTACACAGCGAGCTGTGTGACACGTTGTATTGTCCTGATGGTACACACCATCGTGGCGAGGAATAACAAACTTCATGTGTGGCTACATGGTCCCCAAGGATAAATGAACCTCTGTTCTGACGGATTGTGTCTTTCTAAATAACATCACCCAGGGAATACTACGAAAATATTCCCCTGTCCATAAGGCTCCCTTCTCCAGCCTGGACCCTCCCTACGACTGTTGCAGGGTATTTGCTTTCACACTTTCACGCTGATAAGACATAAATCCTGATTTACCCGAAAAGGCCATCTGTCGCCAGTCAGTGGACGACCAATTGCAATGTTGGTGTACAAATGCAAGCCTTCCTCTCCGATGAACAGCAGTCAACATGGGCGTGTAAACCAGGCACCTGCTGTGGAGGCCGATATGCAGGAACGTTCGCTGAATAGTTTTTGAGGAGCCTTTTGGTAGCCCCTTGGTTCATCTGGGTGGGCAGTTGGTTAACAGTTTCCCCTCTAATCACTCGTGCACACCTCCGCAACCGTCGCTCAGCTCTTTGATCTGTGACCCGTGATGTACCACATTTGCATCGGTGCCGCTTTTTGACAGCGCCACTTTGCCACGCACGGTATACTTTAACCACACAGCACCCGAATAGTTCACAAATTTAGCCTTTTCGGAAGTGCTTCCACTCTTGCCACGAAAGCCAGTCATCATGCCTCATTGGACTGAAATAAATCGCTTCGTTTCCGCATTAAAAGAACGATTACAATGTTTATCCGTATCCTTCCAATACACCTTGTATAATCTCCACGCCTAGTGCTGCCATCTGCTGCCTGTGAGTGGACGTTACATGTGGACGCCAATCGTATGCGGTTGTAACATTAATCTGACTGGACTGTGTATTAATACCAATAAAATCGATAGCTTGTAGTAAGTGAAATAAGATGTAAGCAGCAATTTAAATGTTGGTATACGCAGCTTGTTTCAAAACTCTAGAAAGAAAAAAAAAGGCTAGTAAACATGGGTTCCAAAATACATACCTTCAGAGATAAGAGCAATACTTCATCTTCGATGGTATGAAACATATATTTTTGCTATAACCTTTGCGGTTTCCATATTTTAAGAGGTGCTAGTATGAACCAGAACAAGAAAAAAATTCGGTAAACACGGGCCCTAAAACGCATACCTCGAGAGATATGAACATTCCTTTATCTTTGATTACGGTGAACATATATATTCCACCGAACAAGTGGCTTAGTTCTAAAGGTATGCAGTTCAGAGACCATGTTTCGAGACGTTTTTTCTTCTTGTTGTGTGAGAAATCCGTATCTGAATTTCTATCGTCGCGCTTTGAAACACCCAGTGTATTTACCAGTGTCGCTTAAAGGGTTAAGTGAGCCGTTTTGCCCTTTCAACATATATTGAGTACCTTCATCTTTACGTTGTTATACGCTAGTAATTATATGTGCAGAAGGAATAAGGACGGGCTGATTCGAAGTACTAGTCCGATGGGAGGTGCACAAGTGTACACTAATCCACATTAACTGTTCGCTCATTCATACAGATTTGTAGGAACCGGGGTCTAGTTTCAAATAACCGTTACAAACTTTAAGTGACCCTCGGGCTTTCGTTCACAGCTTCCACTAAATCACACAATCTTAATCCCATAGCAAAAGCCTGGGTTTATTTGGAACATCGGATGAAACGTGGCAGTCAGTTTCGGCAGCTGAACAGGGCCTGATCATCAGTGAGTTGCCCCGGGTGGATATGGCGTACCTGAAGGACTTTGTGCATTCATGTCTGATTGAAGTCATTTTCAGGGATACAGACAATGCCATATGCCTCTAGCATGTTGTCTTCGGGAACTGTAAATCTTTGTCAGGAGTGCCTGCAATGAAATATGATGTAGTGGAACATACCGTAGCCATTAAGAAAGAGATCGTCGTCACAGTCACGTATTTCAACATATACGAAGATTAGACGACGAAAGGTTAACGTACAGAGAACGAACTGACTGATCAGGTACTCTACCAACCACAGATACATCTTTAGTCGAAATAAGTTGCTGTAATTCCTTAGCACGATCTCTTTTTGTGAAATGAAGTAATGTGTCGGGGAAGAATTGCACAAGAGAATAAAAATACAGGTATTCTGCAAATTACAGCGAGAAGCTTTTAGCTTCTCTCGTGGACGGGTGAGAACGCGAGGCAGACGATGCCGGTTAATTAGAAGCTGCCGTGTTTTATTGCCGGGGGTCAGGCAGCCCAGGGCGAGCCCCTGAATAATTTATAAAGTAAAACAGCTTCCGTTGTTGTAAAAGCCAGCCGGTCTGCCGCTTCTGCTGCGCCACGCTTGGCCGTGCTGCGGCCCCAGGGTCTGCAGGCGCGGGGGCTGATACCTGGCGGCGAGCTATCGGCGGCGCACGCTCCGCTGGCCCATCACCGCTGCGGCCACCGCCGCCCCTGGTGCCCCCAGGGTCGCTACTGGAGCGTTGGCGGCAAACCAAGTCTGCCAGCCGGCTTTTACGGCTTCCCGCAACGGTGCACAAACTAGCTGTGAAAATTTCAAACGGCCAGGGAGAGCAGCCCAAGTGTTTCCCACATCTGGCGATGTGTATAGGTTTACTGCGTCCGATAGTTTACCGCAGTCGTCTTGCCTGTGGTGGTCAGGTGGAGACGATGATGCTGACTAGGGAAACACACTTTAATTCAACTTGTGCTTCACCGCACTTCACTGCCACCACTGACCGCTTTCGGAAGCTAGCTTACGGTGGCATGTCTGGTTTTTAATGTCGGCGCTCAGTGTTGCTGACGTTTCGCCAACTCAACGAAGTGTGCCCCAGTCTTCACGGTGCAGCAGCATAAGGCAAGTGCCAGAATTCTCCAGAAGACGTCAGGGCCTTGAAGAAGAGCTCACCCACGCATGTGATGGTGACAAGTTGTGGAGTGCCTATGAGACAGAACTTCCACTGCTGCTTCAGAAAGCCTGGATGTGGCTCATTTCTCACATGTCACCAATCCCATAGATGGCCACCTATCTCTCAGAGTTCGTCTGACAGATGTGGTGGTCCCATCCGGCATCAACTGCTTGTTGTCCATTAACCTAGTGTTTACTGGCATGACAGTTGTGTCATTGTGGGTGCTGCCAGACCACTCATAACTTTGCTAAAGTTAACGAGCATGTATACTGGATAATGGACGTTTGCTACACCTATGCACAGCTTACAGCCACATACCCCTGTGACTCGAATGAGTAGGAAACTACTGGCTCATCCTGGAGTTGTGCTTCATTTCTGCTATGTCGCCAGCGTTATGAGACACAGCTTTGTCTTTCTCATGGCCGGTAAACAGCATGCTAATGAAATCGCCATATTGTTGCTCAGTGCCCATTGGGAGTCTGACGTCCATTGGGTGGTATCAATATTTGATATCAAAGTTGTAAGCTGGCAGAATAAATGGTCAGATTTGCACCTTACATGAGAGCTTTATACATTGCAATGAGAAGGTGAATACGACACCCAACGTAATTCGGCGGTTATCAGAACATGTGCCTATCAGTATGTAATGCAAAAAGGGGTGACAAGCAATCGACAGTAATTAACACATCGTTATTATACAATGCATGTCTTTGAGTGGAAGGTGGAACAGGCAATGCGAGTCGTTTTTAGTTTGAAAAGCCAGATGGGCAACTCCACAGCGAAGGCATGCTACAGGGGCTACGATGGAAACCACTTAAAGGGATGGCAGGAGGAAAGTGAGCCACCAGGTGATTGAGAAAGGGAGGACCGCATGTAGCGGAACGTCTGCACAAGGGACAGAGAAAAAGCTTTAGAAAGCTGCGTTTCGGAATTCCAACTGGATATGAACTAAAACTAGTAACGCATTTCTATCACACATCCAGCGAGTGTGGCACATGGAAAGGTCAATGTATTTTAGATGTCCAGAACGGGAACAAAACGTCCGATTGGCAGAAACGCACTAGGAAGGAGAAAAATACTGAAGTTTCGATGCAGTTTGATAGAAGGGACATTGCAATTGGTAGAGAGTGTTTCCACAAAATAAGAGGAACGCTGCTATTGGTCGAAAAAGGCCGTGACATGAAGAGCGAATGAACCCAAGTAGGGGGAGGAAGTTCTGTCAAGAGTAGAGCAAGAGAGAAATTTTCGTGGACTCTCCTCTGAATTGGCGTCAAGTGCAGAACGGAGCGCTTAATGCTTTGTACGATGCAGAGAAGAAATTTGTGTGGACACTGCATTCACAGTGGCTCCAATCCAGCTAGAGATTAGCTGTAGCAACGCTTAGCTCCAACTGTGGAGAAACAAACCAGCCAGATTAGTTAATTGTTCTTGTGAGAAATGAGAGGGCACTATAATATGCACGCTGCTCCAACCATGCGCTCGTATATCGCCATATACTAAGACTAGGGCTGACTATATGTTTTCTCGTATAACTAGAAACATAGGGAAAGTTTCTGCTGGAAAGTGCAGCAAAGGCCTGATTAGTTTTGTAGGAATTTCAGTGGGAGAGAGCGGCCTTGCAGTCGGCAGCTCGTCACAACTTAAGGTAAATACCGCGTGCAGAGGCGTAAACTTTGTTGGTTCGCCATCTTGTGTCTACTGTAAACTCGAACGGCCTTGGGTAATCCTGCGCTCAAATTTGTCACATATCTAACTATCCACCGTAGATTTGATTGTCATCCTAAATAGTACCGAACGCTGAACCGGAATCGGACGATTTTTGTAGGTCTGACCAACATCATAACGTATGTGTAGCAGCAGTTTTGTAAAGAAACTTCGAATTAAACTTTCATGTTACTGTGCTTAGGATTAATGTTCTTTCAGAGAGTTAATATTTAATAGTGTTGTGTATAGGATTATTTCGCTTTTTGATGTTGGCGAGATGCGTTATCCATTGCGCTGTTTTTATGTCGTCGAGTTGAAAACTGTGTAAATGCTGTAACTTTTGTACTAAATTTTGCGACATTGAACTTGTCATTTAAACTTACACAGTTTTTCTCAATGCTAGAATAAGCACCCACATTACAAAGTTGGCAACGTAATTGCAAGTTTCTGTCCGAAGTCGTGCAGCATCTGGTGGATCCAATGGTGCATGCCTGCTGTGCCATGCCTCCAGCGGCTCCGGGCCACGAGGACCCTCACCCGCGGCGGTAAATGATGGCCGGCGGCAGCCACATACCTCATCGTCCGTCTAAGTTCAGAGGGCCTCTTCCTTGTTGACACTAACAGCCACCCTATATTTATTTGCTCCCATTGTGTGAAATGCGTCTTCGTACGCTTGGAGAAACACAAGTGAAGTAAATCTTCTGGTTAATGTGTCAACTTCTTCGGTAACCACTTCCGTTTTTGTATAGTCTTCCTACGGCGACAGTTGCCACACCACGCTGCAGCCGACCTCTCGTTACCATTGTGTACAAAGTCGTGCAACCCAGGCTGAACATGATTTACAATTCAGCCATAGGAGCGCTGTTGTTTCCAGGACAGTGGCCAAATTTTGCGACGGCGGTACAGTTTCATTGAAGATATAGTTGTTTTATTGTAGCACTCCTTTGAAGCTGACAAGAAGATTTGTACATCAACATCTACACTTCGCAAGCATTCTTATCGCGTGTGGGGGTGGGTACTTGATGTACCACGACCACGTTCCCTTTTCCCGTTCCATTCGCAAATGGTCTACGGTAACAGCGATTGCTGGTAAGCCTCTGTGTGAAATCGCATCTCTCTCATATTTCCTCATGGTCATTTCACGAGATACACACAGTAGGAAGAAATATATTGATTTTTTCTTCTAGGAACGTATGCTCTCGGTACTTTGACAGTAAACTGTTCCGAGAAGCGGATGCTTTTCTTGCGTTATCTGCCAGTGGAGTTGCCTCAGTATCTCCGTGACACCCTCGCGCTTATTCAATGGACTTGCAACGAAATACGCTGCTCTCGCTTCTCAGTATTTTATCGTACTTTTTTTCCTCATTTCACCGTTTTATTTGTGACACCATGTGAAACGTTCGTTCTTGACTGTCGTTTCGGAGCTCCCGTACCATCGGGCGAGGTCCGACTCGTGGTCTTGAGCAAAGTACACGAAATCTTAGCGCAGTGCGCTGTTCGAGACAAATCACGCTGCGCATTCAGGTCCAGATTATTTCAGGGCACTACGACGCATGTACTCTCACGTTAAATAAAGGCTGCCAGCCTCGTTATACCAGCGAGACAGGGTTAGAATTGTCACTTCTTCTAGACCACAGTGCTGTAGCTACCCCACTGTTGTTAAAAGAGTCTCACATCCGGCCACTGAATCGGAAAATGAGCACCCCAAAGTTATTCACCTTAACTGAATTTTCCGTCAGTGCTTGGCAGAACATGATAATAATAACAGGGGAAAGTGGCCTATTATCGGATATCGGTCCTGAATTTAATATTACCAGTAAATTAGCAATCTTTAAATTGTTGAAAATGTATTATTCAATATTTAAATACTACCTTGCACAAAAATCTTCCGAATACTGTCTCATTCTGTAATAACAGGACAAAGAATGAAGAAGTGTTCAAATGTGTGCATTCCTAAGGGAAAAACTGCTTAGGTCATCGGTCCCTAGACTTACACACTACTCAAACTAACTTAAACTAACCTATGATAAGAACAAAACACACACACACACACACACACACACACACACACACACACACGACCGTGGGAGGACCCGAACCTCCGGCGGGCGGGGCCGTACAGTTCGTGAGATGACGCCTCAAACCGCGCGACCACTCAGCGCGGCTGAAACGTGTAGTTTTTAACTTCGGCAAATATGGTTCCTGATTCCGGGTTTCCTAATTACGGTTTGAAACAAACACTGAAACGTAAAGATTTAGCAACATAACCTTTATTTTTACCAAATCTGTGTTTCAGAAGCAAAGAGTTTTGCATCATTGTGGGTTACTGTGCAGGCATTTCAGCCATAACAACAGAAATGTTCAGTCTTTGTGCCTTTTGATACACAAGTCATGTTTAAAATATTCATTCAATTCAGTTTCTGAATTCTCAGCGGGGCTCATCAGCAGAAGCAGCTTTCTCCTGAAGATCGACACCAGTTGGATCACCGAAATATCGAATCGAGTTGATTTTAGGATCCGCAGCAAATCCGAGGAGACTTTCAAGACTTATTAGGCCGGTAAAGCTTACGAAGTCAAATTTCCAAGTACCATCGTCGACACCTGCACAAAACTCATAACACCAGCCAAAGCATCCGATGCACTTAATCCAGGTCTACTTAGAATTAAAATTGACAAGAGTTGGTAGCAGTAAATGCACTCTTCGTGCTCTTCATACTCATATGATGTGTCTTTCAATATTGTTTCATCAAACGTTGAATCGGTGTCTTTCTCACAATGATCCTGTCGCTTCTTCACTCTGGATCTTTCTCAGTAAGATCTGCCTTTTGGTAGCCCCAGATGTTGAATGTCTATCACATGAATCGCACGAAGCTCCTGGAGTACGTTTTGTTAAAGGTGGTGTCTTTCCTGTAGTCTTGATACTTGCTTTCCTTTTCCTTTCTTTGATGTTGGATTTGAAGGTGGAGATAGAGCAGGTGGGCTGACTCCAAAAGTAGAAGCCACAGTTTCATCCATTCAGTAACTCCAGTCGACAATGGTCCTGCTGTGGTTTCTGAGGTCTTATCAGCAAATGCTGCAAATTGCTGAGAAGGAAAAGCCATAGATGGAAAAACCAGGAGGCCTCAAGGATAGATCCCATATCTTTCGAAGCCATTTGCAACTACTTCAATTACTGCTTCTCTGCAGTGTGTCCAACCCATTAACGGCCGAACGTCCTTCTCTCAGTCACTGCAAAGGTGCCATTTGGAATAAAATTCAGAACATCCGTCAGTATAAACTGACGCCAAGTTTGGGTACCTGATGCCGTGCAACCTATTGCTACCCGCTATTATGAACCACCTCTTATTTCTACTTAAGCACAACCTAATCCTTAAGTGAGGGGTGGATGACACTTTTATGAAATTACAAAAGAAAGATAATCCTTCAAACTACAGTCTCATATGAAATAATTTGAATGTATGGCTTACCTGTCTGGAAGGGCCTACGATTGAACTCTGTGGAAAATTCTTGTCTTGACCACAACATAAAAATAATTGTGTAGTATGAAATGTTATCAATGCCGGCACCAAGCTTATCTTCTCTACTAATTGTCGGAGCGAGTTACGGAATGCAGCACGAAGCAAGGGAGATATTCGATTAAGCGCAATCAGACAATCACCCGAAATACAGAGAAACTTCGTAATTGTCTGAAAAATAGTATTTACTTGGTCTTGAATCACCTTTCGGCTTCTTATACCATCTCCAGGTGACAACGGAATGTCGCTGACACAGATAAAATTATGATCAACTTATACATCGTACAGAAGATATAAAGTAACATAGAGTGTTTACATAAGAAATCTTTACGATTTTCTTGTCACACAGGAATAATTTCATTAATTAAGATATGGAGCAAACAAAGTTTTTGTGTAGATTTACTTTTAACAACTTATGACAAATAAGCTAAACTTACAATTAGAATTTGGCATTTGTAAAGAAAACTTGATCTAACGAAGATGAAGAAGGAAAGTGAATTGTTCATTTAATACTAAGGCTGGTATTTCGAGTAGCGTGTTTGTTGGTCACCAGAATTTCCGATAGGTCCATCTTCTGTTTTCCTTAACAGACTGTAAGACTCACATTCTACATCATACGAAGGGTTTTCTGTTAAGAGACGATAGACTTCTTCCTTAATCTCCAATATCTCTCATCTCCCTATAACGTAATTGCTAAAGCTCTGCCTTACTGACCAATATATATCTTCCTTCTCTGTTTGCATGTAATTTGATACACATCACTCTGTGGCAATGGTTATATTTCGTCTTTATTATTGAATGAATATTTCGATATGCCGGTTGCATGATGAAATGCAGGCTTGTAGTAGCAAGATTTTAAATTTTTTGCAAGATCTGAAACGTTTCCGGTATATTGGATATTGCACCATTTTTTGTAGCTACTGAATGTTTCTGTTGCCCAACGAACAGAAGTGGTATAGTTTTATTTACTTTCTGTTTTTGTAGTATTTTGTAAGCCACTGATGGAAGCGATATGTTTGATGGTATGCAGTTCTTCTCAAAAGACTGATTAAGATAACTGAACAGACATGAGGCGATACACCATCGAATCTAAACCTCCACGTTTATTGTTATGTGAATGGTGGAAGCTTGTAAGGATTACCTTATCTGTAGCTACACTGCTTCTCCAAATGCTAAATAAGTGTCTCCTTGTGCTGTTATTTATATTAAGGCCAAAGAAATGTATATAAGAGCCTAACAGCTCCACTGTCAACTGAATTTTCAGGGAATTTAAATGTTGTAGTGATATATCTAATTGTCTACGCAGTACACGATTATATTTTTGTTCCAGACACATTTGTGTAGCAGTGGTTTCGCCACGTAATTCCGAAGGATTTACTGACGATTAATGTAAAAGAGACATTAATATATGTACATTCATCGGCTGAAACGTTTTCAAATAAGCTAGTGATGTCAAATGATACTGGTTTAGAACTTAGTGGGGTTTCTATATACTTAAAAATTCTACGACTCCTGTTGATAAAGTTTATACCAGACCTTGGTTTATAATTAGTTTTATTATTAACGATGTAATCTAGATCTTCCGCTAGCAAGTAACAAAGAGCAGAAAAGGATTATAAAAATGGGCGTACTGGAATGCCTTCTTTATGTAATTTAGGTAAGCCATATAACCTAGGAACCACAGGAACCATATTAACTACGTTCAAGCTGCTGGTTCCAGATAAAGTACTTTCACGTGATTTGAGGGTGGTTTTTGCTTGCGCTTTGAAAGCTGCAGTCGGATCTTTTTGCAGATATGAATGTGTAGTGTTTGTTGTTTCGGACATGTCCGAAAGAACAGTCACTACGCAGATCCCTCAGCTGTGACACATATTACGTGTATCAAATGTGTGTGTGTGGGGGGGGGGGGGGGAGGGAGAGAAGAAGCATCGACACTTGATGCGGAATCACCGTCGAGGAGAGAAAATGTGTGCTAGACCAGGTTCGAACCCGGGATCTCCTGCTTACTAGGAAGCAGCGTTAACCATTGCGCCAGCCAGATACAGTGTTTATCGAAATTGCGTGGAATATCTCGGGAGCCCTCCTGGCTGAATCATACACGGCCTTGTCCGCAAGAACAGTCACCACACATCCATATATTTGTGTCACCTCGGCGGGCTATGAGTCCACCGTCTTCAGCGGGATGCACAATCACGCGCAGTTGCGATAAACACTGTGTGTGGTTAACGCAGCTGCCTAGCAAGTAGGAGATCCTGGGTTCGAATCATACTTCGGCACACATTTTCACTCGTCGCTGATTATTCTGCCCTGAAGTTTCGATGCCGCTGACATCAATAGATCTTTCCCTGTCCTTCCTTTATGCCCCCTCCACATTTTTGAAGATGTTGAAAGACAGGACTATTAAGGAATTAGTTCACTTTCGTAACGCAATCACCTTAGTTCTTTGAAGGGATGGTAACAGGAAGAGCATCCGGCCACCTCTGCCAGTAACATTGCCAAATGCAAAATTTATTAAGCCAACGCCGCTAAATGGTTCAAATAGCTCTGAGCACTATGGGACTTAACATCTGAGGTCATCAGTCCCCTAGCTCTTAGAACTACTTAAACCTAACTAACGCCGGCCGTGGTGGCCGAGCGGTTCTAGGCGCTTCGGTCTGGAACCGCGTGACCGCTACGGTCGCAGGTTCGAATCCTGCCTCGAGCATGGATGTGTGTGATGTTCTTAGGTTATTTAGGCTTAAGTAGTTCTAAGTTCTAGGGGACTGATGACCACAGTAGTTAAGTCCCATAGTGCTCAGAGCCATTTGAACCATCTGATAAGAAATCAGTTTTAAGGTGTCAGTACAGCTCGATTTCTTCCTATGTATATTTTGCCACACCGAGAGCAGCAGTTTCTTAAGACGCAAAGTATTTTTCAGTAAGGAAGTAAAATACTGAGACAGTATACAGAACTGTATCAATCAACAGAAAAAAAATGTGATTCACATTCCTTTCTTTTCAGAAAGCATTGCGATATTTAACTAACGGCGAAGGCCAGCAGATGTGGTCTTCCGGTTGCTGAAGCTAGTTAGTGAGAAGTAATTACACTGACTGAAGTGCCGCCTTGTGTTTGCGGACCGCAGACGACGCGAAAGAAAAACGACTTGTGCCGTCTCCAGGCGACTAGCTTGTTCCGTCTGTGATGTGGACCGCCAAGTTAATTTCAGGCAGGGGCCAACGCTCTCGACGTCATGGAAAGCCGTGGAGAGCACACTAATTTATTTAAAAGTCCCCGCCGCACCGCGAAGTTCGGCAGTATCTAATTTAAAAGCCCGAAGAAAGTTCAGTGCGGGAAGTAATTAGCCGTGAGATCTGTTCCGCTTGGCCGCGCTACAGGGCCACAGGTCTCCGCCACCGTGTCTCGCAGACCTGCCGCGGCCGATGCCCACTGTCCAGCAACGCACGGCGACTCGCTGAGCCACGCTTTCTGACGTCAGTTTGGCGACCGTAGAACTACGTTCAACTGTAAAACCACTACACGATCGTTGAAAATTATTGTACCAAATACAGAGTGTAACGGGTACAAATGCAGATGTTTCTGCTGGTGACTGAAGACGGTGTACAGAACAACATTATATCTGTATTTACTTCATGTGTAGACAATTAATTATAGCTATTAGGAGAAGTATGCTTTTAGGTTCGTTAGTACCTCCAAGTACGTGTTGCAAGAGCAAGCCATTATCGCTTGTTTTACCCTGAGCAGCAAGTCAGTTGTTGAAAAAAATGGTTCAAATGGCTCTGAGCACTATGGGACTTAACATCTGAGGTCATCAATCCCCTGGAACTTACAACTACTTAAACCTAACTAACCTATGAACATCACACACATCCATGCCCGAGGCAGGACTCGAACCTGCTACCGGAGCGGTCGCGCGGTTCCGGACTCAGTTGTTGAAGTGTGGATATGTGGACACAGAACAGTTTGTCTATACTGACAGGCGCAATCCACTTACTGGCACAGTTATACTCATGCAGAAAATATCAGGTTATAAAGTTTGTGAAATGTCTGTGGGAAGACAACGAATACACTGAAGTGTGTACGTACTAGGATACCACATATAAAAATATCTGCACTAATGCCAGTTAGACCCTGTATAAACCTTAACAACAACAGACGGAAGTGTAGAAAGGCACTGAGGAAGCTTATTCACTATGATCATCATCATCACTACCACCACTACCACCACTGCAACCGTCATCACAACGATCAGCAGCACCAGCACGATCGCTTCCATCACGAGTTAATGCGTTCTGTGCGATGTTAGAAAAAAATTGTATTATCCATTTGTCTTCATTGATCTAAGTGTTCCGTCAAAAATTTTACCTTGACATGCTCCATCTCTGGTTGATGCCATAGATTAATACCTATTAGATGGATAACATCTTTCACCAACATGGAGCAGCCCCACATTGGGACATGGAAGTTCGCACATTTTGATATCAACTTCTTTCAAACCACTCCACACATAATGGACACGGCGATGCTGGGATGCTGGGCTCTTTGCTTGACCACCTAGATCTCCGAACTTTATGCCCATTTTTTTAATTTGGTTATGTGAATGAAACGGCTCTGCCACAGTGGTAACACTGGTTCCCGTCGGATTACCAAAGTTAAACGCTGTCAGGTTGGGCTACCACTTGAATGGTGTCGTATCGGCCGCCGCACAGCAGCCGTCAACTCGGCGCGGCGTGCTACAACACGCGCGGCACACAGCGAGTACCGCTGGCGCTGCACACGATGTCAACAGCTGGCGCAAGTGAACGCGTCGTCGCGGGGTTAGCGGCAGCGTACACACCACTATCGATACGGATTACCCTGGCGGCGCTTCCCTTGCCACCACAGTGAGCAACCGTATAAGGCCGCCATCTACCAACCCTCTGATTGGCCGGACCAGCGGATTTAAGCGAGCTCCCTGAGCCCGTTTAACCAGTTTCATCTTCGCCGTTGACTGTGTTACTACCCGGCTGCTGGATTCACGACGGCCGGACCGTACTTGCGACGCGTCGGTATCGACTGGTTGGCAGTGGTTTGGACTCTACTAGTGACTCTGATTTCTCCTTGGCGCTACAGCCAGCGAAGTGTTGTGTAGTCGAACTTAAGTTTGATTTGAGTGACACAAGGTCAAATGTATTTGGTTATCACGGAAACTTTGTTGTGTTATAGTGCGGACATAACACAACAAATGGGTGTTGGCAAGCGGGGTGCACTCAGCCCTTTTAAGGCAAACTGAGGAGCTACTTGACTGAGAAGTAGCGGCTCCGGTCTCGTAAACTGACATATTGCAGGGAGAGCGGTGTGCTGACCACATGCCTCTCCATATCCGCATCCAGTGACACCTGTGGGCTGAGGATGACACGGCGGCCGGTCTGTACCGTTGGGCCGTCGTGGCCTGTTCGGGCGGAGTTAAGTTATGTGTTTGACCTTGTGTATGTAACTAGTTTGCAGATAACAGAACTCGAAGTAAGCATTTGTAAAGCGCTTAAGTCGGCGACTGCACATATGCTTTAGAATGTATGGCGTAAATTAGATTATTCCTTAGATGTTGTACGTGTGAGTTATATTGCATACCTATAAAGTAAGTTAAGAATATTTCAAATTTTATGCCAAATTCTCTGTAATTCTAATCCATGAATCGCTACGTGTTAAATATAACATTTGTAAAGTCTGTATTCATTCAGAATGCCCGTTACATCGGGCATAGTTCAATCTTCATCCGTTGCCTTAATGAGTTTTCTCCACTCCAATAGATGTAGTTCATGATTCTTCTAGTATTATAAAGCATCCGGTTGAGTGTACTGTTTTTCTGCTGATCTCACAAATGTTGTCTTGACCGGCCGAGTAGTTCTCCCTTTGCTGCAGCTAAGGACTGCACACTTCTTGACACGCAATCACCTCGTCATATCCGTTTGTTTCCACCATATGTTTTGAATTAAATGTCATCCTGATTTACAATTCGTCGTTTATCCATTGTTTCACTCACTTCCCCCTGTAACATCCAAAGATTCTCAACACTCAAGTTTTGCACATTTTTATTTCCCCTGGTTTCGCAAGCCGTAAACGCCTTGTATCCGTAAAGTAAAATATAGTATTGATCCGCCAAGTAGAATTCCTTCCATTACGGCTGTAAAAATTCTTTTATAGATTCCTTTCCCCACATAATCAGTCCAATATACAGCTTCATCACTCAAACATTTGAAATACAATGTCGTCCAATCTCGACTTATACCTTATTGTTTATTCTTTGTTTCATTCGTCTCCTCCTCTAAGACTTACAAAGATTCTAGTCACCCCTGTGTCCTATGTGTTTATTACTTGTTACGTCCTAGCTTTCTACGTCTCGAAGTCGCCAAGTACAATCGAAGGAAACATGGTGCTACTGATTTTTGTCTTTATCCCACATGACAGAGAATTTCGCTAAGCTCCCGCGTGCTTGCCCACTGTCCTCTATATAAAAGCCCAATTTCTTGTTCCTCGTAGGCTGAAATCTCAAACATCTGAATATCTTTCACTGTGAATTGAGAGATCTTGCTTTGCTTCATCTTCGACACCAACATATATTCTGTCTTATTAAAACTGTTCTGCAGGACTTTACTTTCATGATTATCCTACCATATTTTCCAATCTCTCATGGTTCCTCGACTTTTGGCTCCAATAGTGGATAACAGTGAACCTCAGGCCCTACAGTGGGGCAGAGAGAATCTGTAATTGCCTCAAGATGAAAAATGTCACGTGTAAGGTTCTTCCTGTTTTGACGTGTATTTATTTTTTCAAATTTTCTTTTAATGGAACATGGCAGATAGCAAAAACCAGTTCGCTGCCTTAAGCAGTGCTCCACAATAAGACTGTAGCGAGTAGGAAGTTGGTTCCCACGGAGGCAGCGGTAACGACTGGAACATATGGTGCAGTGATAAATCATGAGATTGCAGAGAGGAACGCGAGCCCGGGTAAAGAATTTTGTTCTGCAGCAAATACGTGGGTGGGGGACCATGAGTGTTCTGACACGAAATTCCGATTCTTCTTTATTAAATATTAGTGATTAAAGTCCACTTTTGGCATAACCGGTACTAGGAAGAACCTACGAGTCGTCAGAGCTTCACTATAATAGTAATACCGTGCAATAAACCAGTAAAGTCGGTAAAGGGATGAACATCATTAACTTACCGATGATGTACGAAGGGCTATGAAGTTGGGTGACATAAGCGAGTAATTCTGGCTGCATGTTAATTTCGCCAGTCGGCGATGGGATGTACCTGATGCTTTTTCTTATGTGATAATTAGCATTACCACGCTCTGGTCTTTTATTAACTTCTTTATAGGAATCGTTTCATAACACGAAAATGTCACTATTTTGTGGCGTCTGCAAACAATCATGTCGTAACGACCACCCGGGACTTATTTCATATAAATTAGCTACCTATCGCACCACTTAGAATCAACTGTCACCTGCTTGCATCTTTTGAAGAATTCAAAGAACTACGGGAGCTACTTCGAGGCACAACATTTGCGAGAGCTTCACAGATGACGGGTAGGAGGAAATCCTACACGAATTTTCACTAAGATAGTCTATGAAAGAGTCATATTAAACACCGTAGTCTCACCGTACGTCGCTTATACCAACTTCTATGCAGTCGCAGCTGAAATGAAAAACTTGCATGGAGGTTTGCTGCCTCAAAGGGCAGGGTCTGAAATAGTTACCTATATCACTGCTTCACAGACAGAAAAATGCTGTCCATCTTCGATTCCTGTTGTCTTTTGAAACCCATTGTTATAACTTCTTGGTATACTTTAAAAAGTAAGTCTCTGCAAGTCCATCTTTTGCAGATGTTTGTGCGACCTCGGCTGCTCAGTGTAAAATATCAAATCAAAACACCTTCAGTAGTCTAAATTTTCAGTTATTTAATCTGAGCAATCAGTTTACTTGCCACATTACGCCACCTTAAGGCCCCCTGACTGACGTGTTGTAAGAATCCCACCTCTAGTCCAGTCAGAATGGGTCCAGCATTCAGTAACTGGCATCCGTAGATTTCTTTTAAACGTAGTGATCCCTTCGATCTTCACTTGCCGACCCAAGTGATGTTCGAAGTGGTGGTGGTGGTTAGAGTTTAACGTCCCGTCGACAACGAGGTCATTAGAGACGGAGCTCATGCTCGGGATAGGGAAGGATTGGGAAGGAAATCGGCCGTGCCCTTTCAAAGGAACCATCCCGGCATTTGCCTGAAGCGATTTAGGGAAAACACGGAAAACCTAAATCAGGGTGGCTGGAGACGGGATTGAACCGTCGTCCTCCCGGATGTTCGAAGTGATCGCTGTTTTTAAAAGACATCTAGGGATACCATTCACTGAATATTGGCTCCTTTTTCACTGGACCAGAGGTGGGATTCTTATTACATGCCGGCCAGGGGACTGAAACTGATTGCTCAGATAAAATAACTAGAAATATAGACGGATGAAAGTCTTTTCATTCGACATTTTTATTTTAAGAAGTAAGCGTTCGAACTGCAGCCGCATGCATTTCCAAATCTTTTACTTAAGAAATTTACCATTGTAACCGTTACAGAGAGACAATGAATTTTATTATGAAACAAACTTTCCATGATTCCCATTTTAGGTACCCTCTTACTTGAATGCCATTGCATAAGCAATATTTAAGCGCTCACACAGCCACTGACTGAAAGGAGACAAACCAGATTGCCAGGTACTGTCAGGTTAGTTCTGAGTCAAGGGAAATGGTCAAGGTCGCTAGCGAAGTGTATTTAATGTTCCCAGCAACTTGAGAAAATAATAATTTTCACAGAATCATACTCGCTTATCTCATATATTACACTGAAACAGTAAGAGGATGTATTTGATAAAAGAAACTCTTGTGACTCGAAACGCCTAAAGATGATTCGGTGGATCGTGGATTGCTGAATGTCTGAACAACATAGTAGGTGAAAATATCCAGTAGTGCCAGTACGCCGCTGCTAAACAAATTTCACAGAAGCAGTCGTCGAGTGTAAGTAATGTGTGCGGTAGAGCTGCTGTGAAGTTAGGAAGATAGGGGAAACTAAAGCTTTATGGGATCGTACCTGGATAGCGCAATCGGTAAGACCATTCCCTGGGAAAGGGTAGGTTCTGGCATCGAGAGCCGGTAGGACTTTCGATTTTGTCTTGCCAGTAAGTTCCAAAACCGTGTGGTAGACATAAATATCCAGTATAGACCAAGTAGTCCGGTAGTCTTTTTTCCTAGGAGTTCTAATCCCGCGAGATACGCAACAGAACTGTGAAGTCGGGAAGGTGGGAGACGAAGTAGTGACGGAAGTAAAGCCGTAAGGGTGGGTCGCGAGTCGTGCTTGGATAGCTTAGTCGGAAGAGCATTTGCCGGCAAAATGCTAAGGTCCCAGTTTCGACCTGCAGTCCAGCATACAGTTTTAACCTACCAGGAGGTTTCAGATCTAGAACCATGAGTGTTTGACAACACTGTTGGCGGTTAGTCGTTTGAATAACTGTGATGCATGTAGTGATACTTACTTTGACACAGGCACGTCAACGAAATATCTAGAGAAAACGTTGCAAAGCGTTATGAAATGGAACGAGCACGTAAGGAAAGTAGTAGGGAAAGAGAATAATCGAGTCCCTTTTATTCAGAAAATTTTAGGGAAGTGTAGACTGTCTATAGAGGAGACTGCGTACAGAACACTTGTCCAACCCATTCTTGAGTATTGTTTAAGTGCTTAGGATCCCTGCAACGTCGGGTTGAACGAAGACCTCAAGCAATATAGAGACGTGCTGCTATATTTCTTACCGGTAGGTTCGACCAGCACGTAAGTGTTACGGAGATGACTCGTGAACCCAAATGGGACTCCCGAGAGAGAAGACGCTCTTTTCGCCAAACACTACTGACAAAATTTAGAGAACGGGTGTTTACAGCTGACTGCAGAACGATTCTTCTGCGACCCATGTAAATTTCGCGCAAGGACCACGAAAACGAGAGGAACTGTAGCTACTACGGAGGCATAGAAACAGTCGTCTTTCCCTCCCTCTATTTACGAGTGGAACGGAAAGGGAATATCTAGTAGCAGTGGTACAAGGTATCCCTCCTGTATACACTATAGGGTGACCAGCGGAATATGTTTGTAGATGTAGATGCATGTACCCATCTGCAGTTATTTAAGGTAAAACATCCCCATTCGTCTAGTTGTGAGAAAGAAAACGCATGATGGGATTTGCTGTAAAACTTTCAAGGAAATTTAATCCCTCTCTCTTCTGTCTGTCACCTATTTGTAGTTACGGTAGTAGATGGAGCTCAGTCTTCCATCGATAATATGAGAGTTTAGTAGAGGGGGCTACTCGTGAGTGGGAATGAGTGGCGGAAATGTATTGCGAGATGTAATCTCCTTATTTATAACGTATTGTTTTCAACATTCACTTTTTTATCTCCACAAACACCTACTGCTGTCCCATCTGAACTGTGATTGTGAGGAGCTCCTGGTCTCCCATCGGTAATAACATAGTCATGTGTAGGGACTGTGGTTGTTGTGAGCGGACGCAAGGAGAATTGGCCACTCTTCGGGGGCAAGTGGAGGCTTTGTCTGTTAGGCTCATCGAGCTCGAGGCGCAGGCGTCGGCTCGTAGTGGCGTTGGGGCAACTGTGGTGAGACCTATGCCTACTTCGGTGGCCTTGGAATCACACGGAACCCCTGATGTCGCTGCGTGTTCCGGCAGTGAGCATCTTACCGGTCAGCCATCACTCCAGGGTGAATGGCGGACAGTGGAGGGCTCGCGCGTGCCTGGCCGAAAGGCGAAGGTGGGATCTGGCCGCGTGGCAGCTGCCTTACCCCTTTCCAACAGGTACGGGGTGCTTCCTAGTGGTGATGACATCGTTTCTGAGCCACCACAGGATGCCTCGCCTGTTGGGCCAGTGGCCGATTCTCCGGCAAGGTCCCGACAGTCACAGAGGGCGGGCCTATTAGTTATAGGGAGCTCCAACGTTAGGCGGGTTATGGAGCCCCTCAGGAAAATAGCGGGTAGGTCGGGGAAGAATGCCAGTGTGCACTCGGTGTGCTTGCCAGGGGGTCTCGTCCGTAATGTGGAGGAGGCCCTTCCGGCAGCTATTGAACGCACTGGGTGTGACCGGCTGCAGATAGTAGCACATGTCGGAACGAATGACGCCTGCCGCTTGGGTTCTGAGGCCATCCTTGGTTCCTTCCGGCGGCTGGCTGATTTGGTGAAGACAACCAGCATCGCACGCGGATTGCAAGCTGAGCTTAATATCTGCATCATAGTGCCCAGAGTCGATCGCGGTCCTCTGGTTTGGAGCCGTGTGGAGGGTCTAAACCAGAGGCTCAGACGACTCTGCGACTATAATGGTTGCAAATTCATCGACCTCCGTTATTGGGTGGAGAACTGTAGGGCCCCCCTAGACAGGTCAGGCGTGCACTACACACCGGAAGCAGCTACTAGGGTAGCAGAGTACGTGTGGCGTGCACACGGGGGTTTTTTAGGTTAGAGGGACCCCCCCTTGGGCGAAACGATAAAATACCTGACGGCTTACCAGAGAGGACATTATCATCGTTGATAAAGAACGTCCGTCCTCAGAGACCAAAAACAGGAAAAGTTAACGTAATATTGGTAAACTGCAGGAGTATCCAGGGCAAGGTTCCTGAATTAGTATCTCTTATTGAAGGTAATAGTGCGCATATAGTATTAGGAACGGAAAGTTGGTTAAAACCGGAAGTGAACAGTAACGAAATCCTAGACACAGAATGGAATATATACCGCAAGGATAGGATAAACGCCAATGGTGGAGGAGTATTTATAGCAGTAAAGAATTCAATAATATCCAGTGAAGTTATTAGCGAATGCGAATGTGAAATAATCTGGGTTAAGTTAAGTATCAAAGGTGGGTCAGATATGATAGTCGGATGCTTCTATAGACCACCTGCATCAGCAACCGTAGTAGTTGAGCGCCTCAGAGAGAACCTGCAGAACGTCGTGAAGAAGTTTTGTGATCATACTATTGTAATAGGGGGAGACTTCAATCTACCAGGTATAGAATGGGATAGTCACACAATCAGAACTGGAGCCAGGGACAGAGACTCTTGTGACATTATCCTGACTGCCTTGTCCGAGAATTACTTCGAGCAGATAGTTAGAGAACCAACTCGTGAAGCTAATCTGCAGATGTAGAGGTAATTTCGGGAGTACCGCAGGGAAGCGTGATAGGACCTTTATTGTTTACAATATACATAAGTGACTTAGTTGACAACATCGGTAGCTCCATGAGGCTTTTGCAGATGACACGGTTGTCTACAAGAAAGTAGCAACATCAGAAGACTCGTACGTACTCCAGGAGGACCTGCAGAGGATTAATGCATGGTGCGACAGCTCGCAGCTTTCCCTAAACGTAGATAAATGTAATATAATGCGCATACATAGGGGCAGAAATCCATTCCAGTACGATTATGCCATAGGTGGTAAATCATTGGAAGCGGTAACGACCGTAAAATACTTAGGAGTTACTATCCGGAGCGATCTGAAGTGGAATGATCACATAAAACAAATAGTGGGAAAAGCAGGCGCCAGGTTGAGATTCATAGGAAGAATTCTAAGAAAATGTGACTCATCGACGAAAGAAGTAGCTTACAAAACGCTTGTTCGTCCGATTCTTGAGTATTGCTCATCAGTATGGGACCCTTACCAGGTTGGATTAATAGAAGAGATAGACATGATCCAGCGAAAAGCAGCGCGATTCGTCATGGGGACATTTAGTCAGCGCGAGAGCGTTACGGAGATGCTGAACAAGCTCCAGTGGCGGACACTTCAAGAAAGGCGTTACGCAATACGGAGAGGTTTATTATCGAAATTACGAGAGAGCACATTCCGGGAAGAGATGGGCAACATATTACTACCGCCCACATATATCTCGCGTAATGATCACAACGAAAAGATCTGAGAAATTAGAGCAAATACGGAGACTTACAAGCAGTCGTTCTTCCCACGCACAATTCGTGAATGGAACAGGGAAGGGGGGATCAGATAGTGGTACAATAAGTACCCTCCGCCACACACCGTAAGGTGGCTCGCGGAGTAGAGATGTAGATGTAGATGTAGATGTAAGAACGTTTAGTTGCGGTGGTTGCGCTTAGGAGGAGGTAGGTGGCGAAAACGTGTGGCGAGGTCACATTTATCTCTTTCTAACACATAGCTTCCACGTGAGAAGACCGCGAACGCTTCAAAATGTTCTGAGTGATGGAGTGAGCCGGTTCATGGAAGAGAGCGTACGGAAATGTGCTGTAACTTGAAAGTTCTACATTTAAAAAAAAAAGAACTGCCTTGACTGCAAATTGTAGAAGCTATGTTCCAACAATGTCGATACTCGAAGGAATACGAGACAACATTCGGCGTGCATTATTGTGGCAACGAGATACAAGAAGAGGACTGATTACCATAATTCGGGAAGGAGTTTTATTTAATCGTATGGCTAGGGCCCCCCGTCGGGCAGACCGTTCGCCGGGTGCCAGTCTTTCAATTTGACGCTACTTCGGCGACCTGCAGTCGATGAGAATGATAGGATAATGATGAGGACAGCACAACACCCAGTCTCTGCGCGCAGAAAATTCCCCGACCCAGCCGGGAATCGAACCCGGGCCCAGAGGTATTTACAATCCGTCACGCTGACCATTCAGCTACCGGGGCCGAAATCGGGAAGGAGTGACATGAATGAAAGAAATGTGCTGAGCGAAGCCATGTTATACAGCTAGTGTATTCGTAAAGCAGGTACTGTAGTTTATGAAACAAATAACCCTTACCATGCACCGCTTTTTCCGAGTATTGTTCCCTTCCGTTTGAGACCCTCACTAAGCAGAACCAAATGAAGAGATAAACATTTTGAAAGGATATGGGTGATTGCTCATGCTTTTGTGTAGTGTAACCTCCCCACAAAAATTTACAAGACAATATTATTTATGAATGCTAATGGACATTGCGCTAAGTGTAACCTCCCCACAAAAATTTACAAGAATGTAAGACAATACTTAATAGAAATGCGAGCCAAGTGTAACCTCCCTAGCAATTACATTTAATGACAATAATAATGAGAATCGCGATCTGACTCAAATATAAGTTCTTCATAAAAATTAAAGTCCATTCAGTGATAAGATAATCTCAGTGATAATAATGATTCAATTAAACCGAAATATCGGTCTTTGGCCCTGTGCAAAAATCAAAATTAAATTCTTACCTCATTGCAACACCTAGTCAAATTTCTGCTCTTGTTGTTGCGCACCACTTGGAGGAACTGCATTGCAAATAATAATATTCCCCTTTTTTTTGTAGTCTAATTGAAAACTGAAACTTTTGTTTAAGGGAAGTGGAACGAAATAGTTACTTCAATTAAATGAAAATTTTATGTAAAATTGCTTTAGAAATCAAAGTTATTATTGGGGGCACTTGTTGAAAATTAGTTACAATAGTTAAACTTTACATTATCCGATGATTATCTTAATTAACAGTATACCTCATTCAGCATCTTGACCAGTGTTGTCGCCAGACCACATCACGCAATCCCACTGGACTGCTACCACTGACCGACCGCTCTGCATGACGACTACTGGAGTACTGCACGCCACTGAACAGAGCTACTGCTCGCGACGACTACTGACAGAGTACTGCCCTCAACTAGACAGAGCTACAGACTCGCAACGACTGACCGACAGACTGAGAACCGCTCGCAACACTCGCGCGGTCAATCGCATACTCTCTGGTCACAGATGCTACAATGCCTCGCCATCGCTGCTATGTTACATACGTGTTTCAGTAGTCATTACGAGAGCATATAATAAACACTTATCAAATTACAGTTCGGGGCACTGCAATCAAGAAAGGATAATTCTTAGTATTCAGAACGTTGATGCTATAAGAGGAATCCCATAATAAATGGTTTACCAGCGCATGAAAGTCATCTAGCGTTCATTACATCTATAAATGTGGAATCGTCTGAGTTTGTGGGCGCCTACGTCATGTATTAACTACGTCGTCTGTTTCAATCTTCAATTCTACATCGTTTCGCCATGAGAAGTTTAGTCTAATTCTCGCATGCTTGAAACAACTGAATTTTTTATATGAATTTGCGGCCGTGTGCTCAAGAGTTCTACTCTCTTGATGCATTCATAATTCGTGCAACAGTCACTGCTGTTTCTCATGGGTATTTTATTGCAGTATTCCTACGAGCTTGGAAGAGCAACTCATTTCAGACTGATATAAACGGACCGCAACTTGCTATAAAATATTTTCGTACTCTCGATAATGAAATTCATGGGTCATTCGAGTTGATATGATTACAAACGCTTCTATAATTCGGTTTTGTAACGTAAATAATGGAATTGGTATGAATAACTGTTAAAAAAACCACGCTTTAGAGTGGGTTTCCGTGCGAAAACAATGTTATTGAAATACGCCTTTGTCAGATTGGACGCTGTTTCAGAATATTATTGAAAATATGTCAACATTGGCCTCGTTAATGAGTGTTTATGTAAACAAGTGAGGAACATCAGAAGCTTTGAAACAATTATTTAGTTCTCTGTTTTTCGAATGGACTGAGTGGCGTGGAAGGGTAAAACAGCATTCAAGCGGTAGGGTAAAAACACTATTCAGCTCACTTCTTCGTTAAATATTAGCAACCTAACTGATTTTACCAACAATAATATATGAAATAGCCAGAACGGTACAAGCAGTTTTCCTCCTCACTACTGCATACAAGTCGTGTAAAAGTTTTTACGTTGCAGTCTTCTTGTGGCTTATAGAGGGACATAGTTGATAAAGTTTCGATAGTGAATCCGTGTTCGGAAATTTAAAATTTGGATATAGAATAAATTTGAACGCTGGATCACTTTAAAGACTCACAGTATAGAGGCACACAGGAAAGAGGGAGCCGTCGTCACATACTTTTCTAATGATCGTATCACATACGATTTTCGTCCGACTGCAACAGCTACGTGAGACTACTACGTGCGCAGCAACTAGAATGGGTACACGCAGCACCCTCGACTTAGAAAAAGACGTCCTTCGACTCGTAGAAGAGAACCCGGCGACGAGTACTCGAAACATTTTCCAAGCCAGTGGGTCCTGTATAATATACAAGTCAGAGCATATTGTCTCCCCTATGCACGGGAGAATTGAAATTGATCCGATCTGCAAACTTACTTAACATCCCAACAGTACAATTCCGTATGCGGGTTCTTTGTGAAATCTTTATCTACTAACTCGCTGCAGCAATTCTTCGAAGCCGCACGGCGTAAAGAGACGGTATAAGTAAGGAAGACCATACCCAGAACCCAGAAATTTAGTCGCTCGAAGACGACCGCTAAAAAAGATTCGAAACGTCAAATTTGAACTTATGTTAGTGTGTCGTAATGGCGTAACCTTACACCCATTCATAGTGAACTGACCGAAACAGCTAACGCACTTCTGATTTGATTACTGTTTGTACGAAAATAATATTGTATTTCATGGACGTACTTTTTATAGCGGATACCTTCGTTGAAACTTTCTAGTTTTACTTTATTTCTATGTTGTACTGGAAGTTCTCTCCGTATGACTAACAAACATTATTTCAACGCTGAGTGTTCCGATAGATCTTTATCACGGAATTGACAGAGAGAAGAAACAAGAATTTTTGTATTGCAGTTTCCTGTAGAAACAACGTTTGTTTTATTTTTATGAAGTCTGCCTATGAAGCAAAGACATTTGCGCTGTATTAAAATACGAAACAATATGGAATGACCAGACGTGATCAGAAAATCCGGGGAACGAATTTTTTAGCAGCAACTGCTGAAGTAACATCCATTTGATGTAATTTTTCCGGTAGCCTGATCTGTTGAGATACGCAGGGTCAAGTTGAAACATATTTTCACTTGTCAGTAAACGACCGCAACTGAAGCTGAGATACCTACCCCATATCTCGGCTTCACGTACGGCTGTCACCTGCACCCCGCTATTGTTCGCAATGTGTGGCGGCCACGCACCTCACGGTTCTTGTATACATGAAGGTGTGATGCTAACTGCCCGAAACATTTCGCGATTTTGAACCAATAAGACTATTTATTACAGAAGCGGTTAATTTTCTTACACTACTATGAAATGTAAAATCGGTAAGCGGATCTAAATCCCCTATTCAGTCACTCGTTGACCACGATGGCACCGAAACAGAGGACGACCGAAGAAAGGCAGAAATACTGAATTCAGTGTTCCGAAACTGTTTCACTGCGGAAAATCGTAACACGGTCCCTGTTTTCAGCCGTCGCACGGACGCCAAAATGGAAAATATTGAAATAAACGATATCGGAATTGAAAAACAACTGCTATCACTTAGTAGCGGAAAAGCATCCGGACCAGACGAGATACCCTTAAGATTCTACAGTGATTATGCTAAAGAACTTGCCCCCTTTCTATCAGCAATTTATCGTAGATCGCTGGAAGAACGTAAAGTACCTAGCGACTGGAAGAAAGCGCAGGTCGTTCCCATTTTCAAGAAGGGTCATAAATCAGATGCGAATAATTATAGGCCTATTTCGCTTACGTCAATCTGTTGTAGAATAATGGAACATGTTTTGTGTTCTCGTATTATGACGTTCTTAGATAATACAAATCTCCTTCATCATAACCAACATGGATTCCGCAAACAGAGATCATGTGAAACTCAGCTCGCCCTATTTGCTCAAGAAATTCACAGTGCCGTAGACACTGGCGAGCAGATTGGTGCCGTATTCCTGGACTTCAGGAAGGCATTTGATACGGTTCCGCACTTACGTTTAGTGAAAAAAATACGAGCTTACGGAATATCGGACCAGGTTTGTGATTGGATTCAGGATTTCCTAGAAGAAAGAACACAACATGTCATTCTTAACGGTTCAAAATCTGCAGATGTAGAGGTAATTTCGGGAGTACCGCAGGGAAGCGTGATAGGACCTTTATTGTTTACAATATACATAAATGACTTAGTTGACAACATCGGTAGCTCCGTGAGGCTATTTGCAGATGACACGGTTGTCTACAAGAAAGTAGCAACATCAGAAGACTCGTACGTACTCCAGGAGGACCTGCAGAGGATTAATGCATGGTGCGACAGCTCGCAGCTTTCCCTAAACGTAGATAAATGTAATATAATGCGCATACATAGGGGCAGAAATCCATTCCAGTACGATTATGCCATAGGTGGTAAATCATTGGAAGCGGTAACGACCGTAAAATACTTAGGAGTTACTATCCGGAGCGATCTGAAGTGGAATGATCACATAAAACAAATAGTGGGAAAAGCAGGCGCCAGGTTGAGATTCATAGGAAGAATTCTAAGAAAATGTGACTCATCGACGAAAGAAGTAGCTTACAAAACGCTTGTTCGTCCGATTCTTGAGTATTGCTCATCAGTATGGGACCCTTACCAGGTTGGATTAATAGAAGAGATAGACATGATCCAGCGAAAAGCAGCGCGATTCGTCATGGGGACATTTAGTCAGCGCGAGAGCGTTACGGAGATGCTGAACAAGCTCCAGTGGCGGACACTTCAAGAAAGGCGTTACGCAATACGGAGAGGTTTATTATCGAAATTACGAGAGAGCACATTCCGGGAAGAGATGGGCAACATATTACTACCGCCCACATATATCTCGCGTAATGATCACAACGAAAAGATCCGAGAAATTAGAGCAAATACGGAGACTTACAAGCAGTCGTTCTTCCCACGCACAATTCGTGAATGGAAGAGGGAAGGGGGGATCAGATAGTGGTGCAATAAGTACCCTCCGCCACACACCGTAAGGTGGCTTGCGGAGTATAGATGTAGATGTAGATGTAGAAGCACAGTGACGAGTGTCCTTCTAACCAAATATTACGAAGAAAATAAGATTGGTAAAATACTAAAATAAAAAATAGAAGACCGAAAAATCAAGATAAGATTATATGGACGGTAATCAATTCTGCTATGACTTTGAAAGTGAACATCATTTAGTGGCTTCAACAACTAACAAAGCCTACAAAACATTTCTCCTGTCGTTCCCGCAGAAGCAGGTCTTACGTGCTACAACATGTATCACATGCACGGAAAGTACAGTTAAAAGCTTTTTAACTATAAAATAAACGGCGCCACTCAATATGTCTGGTATATTTTCATTTAGAATGCAGTCCCATTTATCAATACAAAATATTGCATTCGTGCAGTAATGCTCCTGATTTCATGTAAACAATGATAAACTACTTCAATCAACATTTATTATTTTTAATTTATTTCGTTACAAAGTTACTTTTTCAAGCCACAGCTTTGCAGTATGCAATCTCTAGTGATAGCGGCCTCCATTAGGTGTGTGACTTGGCTGGAGAACTTGTACTGAAGGGTATCAAGTGGTTTTTTACACAACATTGTAAAAGAAGCATAGAGACGATTACAGACGAATGGTCAGAATTCAGAGATATGACAGGAACGATAATTCAGAGCAAAAAGTCTGGTAAATGTGGCATCGTAAGTACACACCGTAAGACGTATGAGCGCTTCTTCATCTTCGATACCGTGAATCAAAAATCTTCTGCTGATAGCTCTTTAGTTTCCATATTTTGGGAGGAGGTACAGCACACCAAAACAAGGTAAAATTTCAAGTAAACATTGGGCTCTAAAGTGTTAATCTTAAGAGCTATGACTAGTAGCTTCGCTATCGTGCAACTCTTCTACCAAACAAGGGCTAATAACTCTTAAGGTAAACATTATAGAGCACATGTTTACTAGACTTGTCTGCTTCAAATGACCGTTCCTGTCATATCCTTGAATATTGGTCGTTCCTCTTGGGACACCGTGTATAATTTAAGACTATTAGCCACTGGTTTTCCTTTGTTCGATAAAAAATGAATCTGTCGAAACTGCTTACTTCCACTGATCGTCAGGGTCCATTTTGGAGTCTGTTGCATATTGCCTTCTTTGTTATTTCTCAGTCCGTGTTTCTCTTGTTTGATGACCACAATATTATCGGCACAGGCTCACCGTTTATGATGATGTTGGTTCTCTTCTAATTCAATCCAGCATCGTTTACCTGCATGGATGACTTTTCTTCACATATTAGACTGAATGACACTACGAATACTGTCTGTGCTAAAGTTTTGTTCCAAGATTTTTACATATCCCCCCAACACTATCGTCCTGATCCTTATATGCAGTGATCAACAATATTATTACTAGAATCTATAGCGAATTTTCCACCAAGATAAAATTTACTTCTGGTTTCGAGCAGAGGCGACAGGATTTGCTATGCAATTTATTAATTTATTGGAATATATTTGTAGAAGAACAATATATACATTTCGAATCAGTTCAACAGCACCTCTTACAGGTTTTACAAGTAATGTTGTCGTCTTTCCAAGGTCAACTGATACCCACATCATGCAAGAATTCCTAATCATCCATATCAGTTCGGGATATGGAATCTAGTATTTCGACAAGTAATATCCTCGACGTATCTCTGTGCTGTAAGGTAGCGCGGATGACAATCAAAGTTACAATTGTATATTAATACCTTCAGCTGCTTACGCGTTGATATGTATCAACGGGGAAAGGTGAAAATGAGTGCCCCGACCGTGACTCGAACCCGGGATCTCCTACTTATATGGCAGACACTCAATCTATCCGAGCCACCGAGGGCACAGAGGATAGTGCAACTGCAGGGACTATCTTGCGCACGTCTCCCGAGAGACCCACTTTCTCACCTTATATGTCCACTCACTACGTTCATAGTGTCCCTGCCAGTTACACTCATTACTTGCGGCAGACAATCTTACCAAGTCCCGTAAGAGTTTCGGCAATGCTTGTGCATCCAACACAGAAGAAGGTCAATGGTCGGTTAGCATTAACTATATGAAGATGGTATCTGTTCTTTTGAGCATGTCCGAAAGAACAGATACCATCTTCATACAATACTACAAGCGGCTACGCTCCGCTACCTCTCAGGAGCATAACCAGCCATAAAAGTCGTCTAGAGTCGCGGGGAAGCCTCAGTAAACATTTTGCCTCTAACAAAAGTTGTTCGTCGTGAGGTGACCTACACTGATGTCAAAAATTGAATTAACAAATCGCTATTTCCCCGCCCTGTGTCTAATTCACCATTAATCATCCAAACTGTCAAAGGACTTCCGTACGATCGTGTCCGGCACAGCAGATGGCATTCTGGTCAACGGACAAGCACGCCAACGATAATATCAGGGCACTGTCAAACGAGATGGAGTTTGCCGGATAGTCCCACATCCACAATTGCTGTGTACACAGTCATAGACGGTGCAGTATGGCACAGAGAAGACGCCTACCAGTCTGTCTGCAATGGAGGACAATAGGAAGAATGGAAACAAAACAATAGCAAACTGAAGTTCAAATGGTTCTGAGCACTATGGGACTTAACATCTATGGTCATCAGTCCCCTAGAACTTAGAACTACTTAAACCTAACTGACCTAAGGACAGCACACAACACCCAGCCATCACGAGGCAGAGAAAATCCCTGACCCCGCCGGGAATCGAACCCGGGAACCCGGGCGTGGGAAGCGAAAACGCTACCGCACGACCACGAGATGCGGGCAAACTGAAGTGGCCTGATGGCTTAATGTGAATCGTTCTGTTGTTTTCGGATGTGGCGATAGTTTATAGAGACCGAAACTGTATCCCAAAGACCAGAACAGGGTCGACCACGTGTGACATCAGAAACAGATGACTGTTATTTGGCTGCAAGGGTACGACAGTACAGCCTTAGTACTCCACGGCAACTGGCATCTGACCCCGCAACATTAGCGACATGTTGTATCGAGGGAAACGGTGCACAGTGGCCTTTATTGTCGGATATCTGTTGCATGTGTATGTATGATACGTCTTGACAGAAAGAAACGTCTAGAGTGAAGTCGACAACATGCCACCTGGAGGGTCGAATAGAAGGCCATCGTTGTTTTCACAGGTGAGTCTCGATTCGGTCTGGAGAGTGACTCTCAGCAGATTCGCATCTGGAGTAGAAATGGGCAAACTCGTTCATCTTTCGGAACTAGTTAACTAATGATGTCTCTTTTTTGAAAACCGTTCATTTTTACTCGTTCACCGTTCATTTTTGCATGATATATGGTTCTTATGAAAAACTGAAAATTGGTACGATAGGTGACTGAAGATGGAAGGCGCCAAGAGGGGGCACTTGCCCCGCCCCTGGAGTACAGAGTTTTCATTCATTACAAAATTCACACACACTTGCAGATGTAATTTTCGTGATTCTGAAAAACCTCTCGTTTAGCCAACTGTAGCGTTATGTGGCTGATCGCAATGAAATAATATAAGGTGGCGCACGAAAAACCGACCCAGAGTACAGATTGCTCGCCAATTACGCAGTATTCGTTTCCCGCTACGAGCCGAATAGATAAACGTGTGACAATTTGGCAGTAAGGAAATAACAAATAAGCTGATGCAAACAACAACTTCGAAACAGTAGATGATGATCGGTGGGCGATAATAAACAACCTAGTACTCGGGACCGATTTTTGCGCGCCACCTGTACCACTGAAATAATATTGTAGAAGTTATCATATTATTTATACAAAATGTGACACCAGACACTCTATTATGGAGCGAGGGCTTCGTTCAGTTGTAAGCCGGTCTGCCTTCCATAACAATGAACATGCTGTTTTACCTTGTATCAGAAAAAGACGGAAAATGGCCACTCGTGTGCGCCATGTCGACTTCCTTTGCATGTGTAATAACAAAAAAACTTGGCCTTTTATTTCTTCTGCTGTTTATCGAAATAGCGAAGTAAGATGAGATGCCGTTTTGTTATCTGAAAAGATATATGTATTACATACCATTCACTTTTTATGTAATTATAAAATACATTTTAATTAACAGTCGTGAACGTTGAAAAGAATAACAAAATAACCAGAAGTCCACAGTTCAGAAAAGGTTTGAAACACATCGAGAATGGGCGTGCACAGCGAACGAAACGAACAACAACTCGATACTGAACTAACTAGGAGCAGTCGGCAGTGGAACTGCAACGAGTTGCCACGCGAAGAAGGACGAGTCCGGCCGAGGGAGACCGAGACCGAGACAGAGTGGGGAACGGGACCGGAATCGAGGCTGGAACGAGACCGGCCGACGTGCCGTTGCGGGAACGAGACCGATTGAAAGACAATTCCTTACAATTCGTTCCTCGCTCCCGTTCATCTTAGTGAACCGTTTCTTTGGACCCGTTAGTTCGCGAACGACCCATCTCTAATCTGGAGGGAACGTGGAACAATGTAGAAAGAGACCAATATCGAGGACGATTCCTAATGTTGTCGGATGGGATTTTGTTAACCACTCGAACACCTCTTCACGAAATTGTACGGGTGAATCGGCAAGGTTTACTGTTGTCAGGTATCGTGACGAGATCTTCATAGATCGTGCGTAGTCGTTTCAAGGTGCTGTGGGCCACAATTCGCATTGAACTACGATAAGAAAAATGCTCAAATGGCTCTGAGCACTATGGGACTTAACATCTGAGGTCATCAGTCCCCTAGAACTTAGAACTACTTAAACCTAACTAACTCAAGGACATCACACACATCCATTCCCGAGGCAGGATTCGAACCTGCGACCGTAGCGGTCACGAGGTTCCAGACTGAAGCGCCTAGAACCGCTCGGCCACAAACTACGATAAGGCTCGAACTCATAGAGCGCAGGTGATTGAGGGTTTCTTGCAGTGAAAGATACTGCACGAATGGCGTGGCCTCCTCACTCTCCCGATTTGAATACCATCGAGCATGCCTGGGATGCACTGGCAAGCCGGCCTATGTGGCCGAGCTGTTCTAGGCGCTACAGTCTGGAGCCGCGCGACCGCACCGGTCGCAGGTTCGAATCCTGCCTCAGGCATGGATGTATGTGATGTCCTTAGGTTACTTAGGTTTAAGTAGTTCTAAGTTCTACGGGACTGATGACCTCAGATGTTAAGTCCCATAGTGCTCAGAGCCATTTTTTGCTCTGGCGAGATGGGTTGCATCACGCCAGAATTCAGCTACCACTCTCGAAGACTTGCGAGCAGCTCTGCATGAACAATGGGCGTTATTTCCTCAACATAAGATTGATGACATTACCGAAAGCATGTCCTGTCGTTGTCAGGCCTATACTGCTGCCAGAGGTGGTCACACCCGCTACTGAGCACACTAACCAGTCGTCGGAATGTGGGCGCAAATACGCTTAGTAAAAAAAAGTATTTTTATCCATGTTGCAGCTGTTTACGTTCTGTGTTCTTTATAGTGTTTCTACTCTACTGTCACCTGATTATACGGTTCTATGGCAAATAAAGGCAACCTTGCAAAATTTTCGTTTGTTGCTTTAATACTGGGTGCCGGCGTATCTGCCATAAACGTTTGTCGCAAAGACTTTGGAACACCCTGACACATAAAATTAAGAGGAAGTACAAATATCGTTAAACATTATCGCTAAAATATTTTTGTTAACGTTACTGATATAGTAAACATCTTCTGTGTCTATTCACTGTCACTGGTCTAGCAACCACCATGAAATCTAATAAAGCCAGTAACGAAGCGCTGGGTTTGCTGCTAATGCGAATTTTCTGCACATGGCGTCGTGTGGCAGGGGGTATTAAATGTTAATCCCACTAATGTTGTTCTCGCTAATTAACTCTGCAGGAACTGAAGCAGGACGTGGTAGCACACACATCTGTGCCATTTCAAAACTTATTTCATTTAGCAGAGTAATAAGCTTAGGCAAAATGCTCTCCATTAAGAATGATTACCTATGGTGATTTGTTCAGATGTGTAAAAGACTCTGAAGACGAATATATAACGGAAATTAAATAAGAAACATACAATGTAGCCAAATTAAAACTTTAATATACTTTTTGACATTAACACGACGTGGCAAGCTTGTTGCGATTTTAATGTAATGCTCCAACATATTCGGATCGTTGTTAGTGAACTTCCTATCTCTGACGTTCATGTAATTACTGTAAAACTGGCATGATTAGTTATTCAGAAATCTGTACTACCTAGACGTCTAATTGTTAATAATAGTAACCGCCAGTATCCCATTTCTAATTGCAGTACTTCTCTATATCTAGTGTAAGTTTTCTACTTGAAAGTGGTCTGATATATTTGCAAAGTCATAGGTGTGTCTACACTATCTGCACAATCACATCTACATGTACATATCTATTCAGAGAGCCGCTGTACACTGCATGACGGAGGGTACATTTTACCTATGTCATCAAATTTTTGTCTTATTCGTGTACTGAATGAATGAGTGTCTATGCACCCTAATCCCTCTTATGATCGTGATCCCAATGGAAAACGTGCAATAGTGGCAGCATTATAGGCACACGGTGTTCTTCGTACACAGGTTCTTCAAAGTTACCCAAGATTGTTTGCGCTAAAATTACATCTTTCTTCCGCGGATTCCCATCTATGTTCATCGATCATCTACGACCGTAGCAGCTCATCTCTGAATTCGTTCCATGTCCGTTTTGCCTACCTGATAAGGATTCCGAACAGTGATACAACACTGTACCGTTGTACTGTTTTAATGTTTTAATTGGTCTCACAATACATCTAAGGCTTCCTTTCGCATGTTGTAATATTGATTTTAACTGATCGTCTCATTTAATTTCTCTTCATAGTATTAAACGTGAACATTTATACGATGAAACCTACGCAAGATGTTCACCAAATAATCTATTTGTTACAGGTATTATATTAAATATATTTAAAGAGAGCTTTCATTCGTTGCAGTAGATAGATATGCTATCCGGATCTTTGAAAACTCGTACTATCGTCCAAAGCCGATACCTTCCGGTTCACAACTATGTTGTCGGCGAACAATCCCACACTGCTGCTGATCGTATGTGGGCAATCATTTACCTGCACCATCCGATCGGAAGTATCCAGACACGCCTATACAGGGTGAGTCACTAACTATTGCCACCAAGAATAACTCCGAGAGTACGATAAGAGCTGAAACGCTTGTGGGAAAAATTTGCATGGGACAAAGGGGGCCATAATATGACGTTGGTTTTTTGTTGCTAGATTGGGTCACGTTAGAGATATGAAGGTCAACTTTGCTTTCTTAAGTGGGATGCTATAGTTTGGTACTTATTCTCTGATAGCGGCTATCGAGACGAATCCAATGACGTGCCACGCTAAGGTCTTTGAACGTCAACGAAGGTCACAAAGATGGCATGAACGTCCATTTACAGAAGGTGTTCGAAGACATGACCATTGGTACCAATGCAGAACTGCAATCTTCTCATCATGGACTAAGTGGTATTCCTTATCACATCGGCTCTTATCGAAGCACATGTTCTGACAATTTTCTCTCGCATATCTTCAGGTGTAGTTGGAACGTCTTTATTAACAGCGTCTTTTACGAATCCCCACGAAAAAGTCCAGAGGCGTAAAGTGTGGCGGAGGGGCCGGCCACGACACAGTCCAACGATTTGGTAACTGTCTCTGCAACTCATTTCTAGCCATCAGCGAAAAATGTGCCAGACACCCATTGTGTTGATACCATATTCTGTTACTTGTTCCTAAAGGTATTTCTTCCAATAAGAGCCGGACAGTGTGGCCGAGCGGTTCTAGGCGCGTCAGTCCGGAACCGCGCGACCGCTACGGTCGCAGGTTCGAATCCTGCCTCGGGCATGGATGTGTGTGATGTCCTTAGGTTAGTTAGGTTTAAATAGTTCTAAGTTCTAGGGGACTTATGACCTCAGATGTTGAGTCCCATAGTGCTCAGAGCTATTTGAACCATTTTTGAACCTTCCAATAAGAGACCTAATGTTTATTGGAGGAATGTGGTGTACTTCCTACCATTAAGATCTCCTTCGATGAAACAGGGGCATAATTCTGTCCTCCAGAATTCGACAGCATACATTCACCGACCACGGTTTTTGGTGTGCAACTTGCGGCAGCCAACATGGATTTTTAGTTGCCGAATAATGCATGTTATGCAAATTAACATTTCCGCGGTTCGTGAATGTAGCCTCGTCAGCAAATAAAATCAAATTAATAAATGTGTCATCCCTCTGAATTTGAAGTTGAGCCCATCGGCAGCAGTCAGTGCGACGCATACAATCCGTACCAGTTAATTTTTGGTAGAGACTGATATGGTTAGGATGATATTTATGGCGATGCAGAACACTAACAACACTACTCTGGCAGATGCCGGATTCCCTTGTGATTTGACGCGAACTAACACAAGGATCTCGAACCACAGTGGCAAGAGTACCAATTTCGGTTTCGTCGCTAGTAACTTTCCTTTGCCGGATATGCTTCCGATGCGTTAAGGACCGAGTTGTTCCCAATTTATTATTCACATGTTTAACTGTACGACGTGTAGGGCGAGTACGTTGAGGATATCTTGCAGCGTATCAGTCTCCAGTCTCATTGAATTTCCTTGTCATTCTCCATAAATGAGAGGCATAACGACTCGTTCTTCGAAGGAATGCATCATTCACGTTTACTTGATTCGACGATACGAGTCTCACCGTTCCTATTAGTGTTGTATTGCAAAACCGTCAAATAGTGTTTACGTGTCAATGGCACATTATATGGATACGCCGTATTGGGTGAATATTTACTATTTGTTCGATGTACAAGAGAGAATTGTCAGAGCATGACTTCGGTAAGCGCCGAAGTGATAAGGAATACGACTCAATCCATTATTAGAAGATTGCAGTTCTGCATTGATACCGATAGTCAGCACTTCGAACATCTTCTGTAAATGGACGTTCATGACACCTTTTTGACCTTCGTTGACCTTCAAAGACCTTACTGTTACACATCATTGGATTCGTCTTAATAGCCACTATCAGAAAATAAGTACCCAACTATAGCATCCCATTTGAAAAAAAAAAAAAAAAAAAAAAACAAAGTTGACCTTCATATCTCTGATGCGACCACAACTAGCGGCAAGAAACTAACGTCATATTACAGCCCCCGTTGTCGCTTGCCACATTTTTCCTACAAACTTCTCAGCTACTATCATACTTTAGGGGTTATTCTAGGTGGCAATAGTTAGTGACTGATCCTGTATAATGCAGAATTAGCAGATATATGTGTTGAGAGGCGGATCTTCCAGTACAAAAGTGGGCGATGATTATTGCGCTGCCGGTAGGGAAGCAGTAACACCAGGATACTCGGTCAGGAGAGCTGTGTGATTTCGAAGGTGGCCCATTCACTGGATGTTGCCTGAGCAACACAAACATCATGGCTCTTTCGGCCCTTACAAAGCTCCCCCACTCTCCTTATGCTAACGTGACTGTGAAGTGCGTACGCGAACTATAAACGCAGCTATACCAAGACTAGGCTTATCTCATGTACTTATGGGCAGGGTCCGTCGAGCATTGTAGGGGGTAGTTGTAAAATTCCATACGAAACTACCCGAAGGAACCAGTCATGAGCTCCAGAGTGCTGCTAGCAGTCCAGTTAGCCCTATGAGAGGGCGCGTGGAGTTAAAAGAATGGGTTGGAATGGTCGAGCACCTCAGCCACGCATCTCTATAGTCAGTGTTGAACGACGCCTGTTGCGGTTTAAAGAGCGACGCTACTGGTCAGTTTATGACCAGGGACGAATATTTTGCAGTGATGTATCACGCTATACCTTGTGGGAATCCAACAGAAACGTTTGGCTTTGGGGAATGCCTGCCTTTATGTGTAGAGCCAACAGCAACGCACAAAGCAGGTAGTATTTCGAGGTGTGTGTGTGTATGTGTGTGTGTGTGTGTGTGTGTGTGAATTCCTAAGGGACCAAACTGCTGAGGTCATCGGTCCCTAGACTTACACACTACTAAAACTATCTTTAACTTACGCTAAGGACAATACACGTACCCTTGCCCGAGGGAGGACTCGAAATCTCCGTCCGGCGGGAGAGGCCGCGTGATTCGTGACATGGCGCCTCTAGCCGCGCGGCTATGGGGGTATTTTTCGGGTTAGGGTGTGGTTTCCTTATTAAGCTAGGCAAATCGTTAAATTCGAAAGATTATGAAATTATTTTACAGCATACTGTACTGCATGCGGTAGAGGATCTATGCTGAAACGAGGATTGTTTGTTTCAGCATGAGGACGCACTCTGTCATAAAGAAGCACCTGTTAGAAAATGGTTTGAGCACAATTACGTTTATGAAATAGACTACCCTGCCCCGTGTTTCCACGTTAGCCCATTGGAATGCTTTGTGATAAGTCAGATCTGTGCCGTCAATCCGGACCTCACCATCTCTGGGTTGCGACTCTTGAGGAAGAATGGACTGCCACCCAACCACAGACATTGTGACATCCAGTTTAAAGTGTCCCAAGTAGTATTCAAGCAGTCACAAAGGCGAAGGGTGGAAGCACGACCAGTAATCTGCGTCCGTATACTTTGGATCTCACAGTGTATATAGAGCATATTAGTGCTCCTGATACTCTTCGTTGGAGAAAACTTTCGTTTCTGTAGAACATTCGCCGTCCAATTTAACTTACTTCAGTATTCGCCAAAACAATTACAAGTAACTATCTCTAACGTGGAGCAACCTCTTTGGCCTTATGGCGGCGGTTGTGACGTGAACTCTAAAAGATACCAAAAACATAGGAAGTTTCCCAGTACAATGCTCGTCCAAACGCCTTCCACTGCTGCAGGAAATAGGTCGGAAGTGGATAAATGGCACATACATCTCCTTTCTATAGCGCAGTAGATGTTCTCTGCCGATATGATATCAGGTTAGGTTAGCAACCGCACAAGCTGCATTATACCTCTGTAGTGTTACTAAAGCAAAGTGTCACACTGCTGATATTATTAGGTGATGCTTTGTTTCGCCACCTGCAAGGTGCGCACGATAGTTTGTCGGTGAGAGTGAAATGAGGGACCTTATTTCATTTTATTTTAGTTTAGTCCTCCATGCTTTCTGAGGGGATCGCTTCAATGGGCTTGCACCAACATTTATCACGACTGTTACGTCCAAGCGACATTTTCCATAATTCTGGCTTCTAACGGATGTTTTTCTGCGCCCAGGAGAATTTCTGCGCTCTCCAACATACGATGTCCAGTTGCTCCCGTACTCCACAGCAGTGGCATGGTTCTGTATCTTGAAGTTGCTCACTGGCTGCTGCCGTCTAGTCCAGTCTTTCACCTGGTTTGGGACTGTCCCATATCATCCCGTGTCTGATGCTAACCTTTTTACGGTTACTCAACTGTTGCACCTAACAACCACTATAGTATATTCTAGCGTAAGTGTGCCACGTGCTACTCCTATCACCGCCAGTTTAGTTACTCCCCTTTACTGCAGTACTTCGGTTGTACGACCTTATTTGTCTCTTGCCGTTCGTTTCCTCTCTGACGAAAGTATTGGACTGTGAAAACATGAAACTACACCGTGGTCCGTGTCATATTGTAACACTCTTCTGTAACGTTATGGTAAGGAAAATCATATTTCTGAGGAAGGGTATACCATCCGTAACAAGATTCTGCCTAACAAACCACCATAGCATTCAAATCAAGCTTCTGTTTGAGGACAGATCTTCAATGAATGGTACGATTGATTTGTGTTATTGGTCTTAAGTGATGATCAGACGAAGTAAAGGTGATAACATGTGCTTCCAACAACGAAGTCAACTGATCTTCACGGACTCGCTAATAAATGGCTCAAATGGCTCTGAGCACTATGGGACTTAACTGCTGAGGTCATCAGTCCCCTAGAACTTAGAACTGCTTAAACCTAACTAACCTAAGGACATCACACACATCCATGCCCGAAACAGGATTAGAACGTGCGACCGTAGCGGTCGCGCAGTTTCAGACTGTAGAACCTAGAGCCGCCCGGCCACCCCGGTCCGCACTCGCTAAGAGGCAGCTGATCGGTTAGCTGTAAGTATTTTTCTGTTTATACAGATATTTAAATAGATAAAACTCTTTCGAAGACTTGTAAATTTATTTTACTGTTTAATATCTCTTCAACGAATGTATAACAATTACGTTGAAAAACACACATTTTCGAATCATTACCGAATTTGTAACGGAAGTACCAGAAACTGACATAATGATGAACTGAAAACTCTAAATGATGATTAACAATTAAAATAAATTATAGAAACGAATGATAAGCTACACAAATCGCTGTTAGCACGTAAACGCAAGTTCCCGTGACCAGATGAATGCAGAAATAGTGCGCATTTTTGTCGCAAGGATGTAACATTGGCGTTGCTCTGTGCCCAGTTTCCGTTTGATACAGAACAGAAATGTTTTCTCAAGGTGGTGGTTCAATAAAAAAGAATGCAACGGTTCTATCTATGCCAGACTAAATTTGTATGTTTTCTATCTGAAGTGTGGGCTATAGCGTAAAACGTATTCCAGGTATCACTCCTTCTCTAATGCAGCACATTTGCAGTAATGTGCTTTTTATCAATTATTATCGTTTCACGCCCTCCACAGCCTCACAAAGCACGCTTCGTTAAAGGCCATCCGAAACCGACAATAGGTCATTTCACATTGTCAGTACTACTTTACAGCACCAACACTCGTGTACTCACCTTCCATGTCTGAAACAGTATTCGAACCTGCGACCGTAGCGGTCGCGCTGTTCCAGACTGTAGAACCTAGAGCCGCCCGGCCACCCCGGTCCGCACTCGCTAAGAGGCAGCTGATCGGTTAGCTGTAAGTATTTTTCTGTTTATACAGATAAGTCATGAATAGCCTTACACTCCTCCATGCTTCAGTAAGTGAGAACGAGTCGATGAATACGAAGCGATCGCAGCGCAGCAGTTGTCAGAAACGTCATACTCACGGAAATACAGTAGGAACAAAGGAAGGCCTAGAGCACTAATGTGTTAGGGTGCCTTGACTTGTAAAGTATGCAACCCGCTACACATAATAGTAATCGCTCCGTTTCTGATCTGTTAGTACACAGCCCTTCCCTAAGGAAGGTGACAGACTTTATACTCACGTAAGACTACTTCCATCTGTGAATGGGTGCATCAGTTACCTAGAGTGATATTTCCACTACCTTCCGTTTTATGTTTAACCGCGTTGGCGACATGAGACTGCTCGCAATAACCGAAACTTCAACGTAAGGCTTATGTTTCGAACTTCAGTGGTGAAAGGAGCAATCGAACAACGTATGAACATTAAATTTTGTTGTAAATTTTGTAAAAGTGACAAACTGTTTATGGTGATGAGGCAATAGGTGATAAGAACGTTTTCATTTGTTATGCGAGGTTTAGTAATGGCAGAGAGCATTGATGATTACCCACGTCCAGGAGTATCATAGACAGTTCGATTCGGAGAAAATGTTAAAAAAGTGCTAGAAATTCTTCGAAATGATAGGTGTGCATCTACCAAACTAATTGAGAAGCACACTGGAATTCCAAACAGAACAATGTACCACTTTCTAACCGAAAACTTGGACAGAAAGAGCATCTGTTGTCGTTTGTGCCCGACTTGGTCATTGACAATCAAAAAGATATGGCAGAGTGGAAAAACGCAAAGAAACTAAAACATCGGTCGCTATGGACTAAGACTTCATGTCTTGCATCGTAACAAGTGATGGAAGATGGTGTTTTCAATACGAGTCATTTACAAAATGCTAAACTTCGGAACAGAAATATACGGAATCACCAAAATCGGAAAAAAGTACGCATGCAGAAAATAGGTGTCAAGGCAGTGCTCACTGTTTCCTCTAATTCGAAAGGAGTTATCTATAAAGAATTCGCTCCAGAAGGCCAAATGGTGAATGCGGATTGCTACTTCGGTGCTTTAAATCATTTGTGGGCGAGGACTGTTCGGGCTCGACCTGAATAATGGAATCAAGGAATGTGGTGTTTGCTGCACAAAAACCTTCCAGCGCGATGTCTTGGCTCAAGAACTTATCGTGCTGCTTGAACAATCTCCTTAGACGAGAAGCAGCAGCTGTAAGAGAGCTCCAAAAGTGTGCTGCTCATGAGAACTCATTTCTGTATAACCGGCTACAGAATATACCTGCCATCAGACAGAAAACCACTCTAGCCAACGCAAGACGCACCTTTTGTGTATGATGTGTGTCAGGAATGGAGTGAGTTTTGACAGAAGTTTCCTTTAGGAAACTTTCGTTGCTGAGCCTACAAAACGTGTAAGTGGATTTAGTCATCCCAGGGAACTATGGATAGCTCTGAACCGATTCCGGACTGAGCATGGAAGGTGTGTTGTCTTTGTAAGAATGGGGTTTCAAAGATGCACTTACGTTGTTTACTACGGAATCTGCGAACAGCATTTGGTGACACCACGACTCTTAAGAGACCTAGACATGCAGTTATAAAATTTTCGAATGTCTGTTTCTATATTACCTTTGTTTTCGTACTATGTATTTTATGTATATTTAACCATTTACACAAAAATGTAAGATGATCATGTAAACCACACAATTAATAATAATAATAATAATGTAATTATTGCCTGAATTGTCTGTGTGAGACTTCCGGTTGTTTCCGAAATTGAAAATGTCAAATACAGGAAAGCATCTCGGCAGGATTTCAGATATATACAGTGCTAAAACCATGGTTACTGCAGGCAGTTTCGAAGGTTGAATATCACAACTGTCTCTAACCATTTTTCCAAGGCTTCCAGTTGTTTATTGACTTACAAGGAGCTTAATCTGAACAAACAGTCATGGAAAAATTCTGCATAACATCGGCCACCCTTCCTGTGGGACAGCATTGCGTTAATTGGAAGCTGTGCGGGCTGACGTACCCGTACCTGTCATCGAACTCATTTCTACTCGATGTCCAGCCGGGTTGAAGCAGATGTGGTTGCCAGAGGTGGCGGCTATATATACTATACATTACACCTCGTACCTCCAAATCGCCTAAAAGCTTAATCTTGTGTCTTTCGTACTAAATGTGCACGCAGAACAAGTAAAATTTAGTAATTTGGTGACGTGTGGTGTGCGCAGGTGTGCCGGTGGTGTACCCGCCGTGGCGTAACGTGACAGCGCCGGCCGGTCTGCCCGTGACGCTGGACGTGGAGTTCTGCGCCAACCCGGCTGCCGACCGCACCCTCTGGCTACTGCGCGGCGTCCTCCTCAGGCCGGGGGAAGCGGCAGCCGGCGTCGTCGCACACAACGTCACGGTACGTAGCGGGGACTGCCTGCACTGCCGCAGACACCAGTAGACAACTCTGTAGTAATGGCGCCGTGGTCCCGCAGCACTTCTCGCACACGTATTAAGCAGCAGACTCTTATATATTGAAGTGTCGCTCGTGTGCGTCGTTTGTTCAGACCTTAATTCTTCGTTTCTATGACGTCCATCTCATACTTAATTCTCGCTCCTATCGAGATTATATAACTCTCATCAACTACAACTCTCGCATCGTCGATCACAGTGCAAGTGTGCCCACGTCCGCGTTCTCTCGCCTCTTCCACATGCATTCCACACAGCCGATATGCCAAAGCCACTCCCTCCACTAATTCGACCCCGTATGCTGATGTCACCACCCCCCGCCCTACCCCCCAGATCCGACCCAGTATGCCGATGACATCACCCTCCACCCTACCCTCCAGAAATCCCAACGATCTCTCCATCTCAATCAGTATACCCTCTGGTACAATCAGTGGACTTTCAAAATCAACCCTACCAAAAGCCTCGCAATAATTAAATGCCAAACCACCCGCAGCATCCGCCCCCACGGCTTTTACCTTACAATTCACGACCGTCCCATTCATGCTAACTAACGCACTAAAGTGCCTCGTCTAACACTTGATCACCGACTAAAATGGAAGTCCCATCTACTAACCATTCAAATGAAAGTGCACAACAGATTACAACTACTAACCAGTCGAATATGGAGATTGCACTCTTCCACAGTCCTCCACACTTATAAAGCCCTGATCTGACTCATCCTCTGGTATGCCAACATGACATGGATTTCCACTCGTTTCGCCACGTCCTGCAGGTTCTCAAATGGCATACACCCCACCCACACTCTCACATCCGCTTACCTTTTCCCACCCCCATCCTCTACCAACTTCTATAATTTTCCTGCCTACTCTACCATCCTGGACATCTCCAAATATCTTATATTACCCGTAAATTCGCTGCTACCCACTCCCTAGTTCCTCCCCGCTCACTGACGCTGACACTCTGCCGCTCTTCAACCACCACATTGCTCCAACATTTCACCTCAACATCCTCTCCGAAGGAAACTTCAGTCGCCTTACCTTACCTGAACGTCCTAATATGTCTACGCCCTAACAGATATAGGAGATCTTGTCAGGGCTCCCGTCACCTCTACTCCTCTCCACCAACTTCCTAAGTCTTGGTTCGGAACCGCATCCTTCTTCACTCTTCCACCATTCCTCCTCCAAACATACACCCACACCAATCACTTCCTACGCACTACCTTTAAATACTACGTTCCCGTGATGCTCTTCTCCCTGGCACTCTACGTCCACTCATCTACATACCTATTTTAATCAGTCGGTACACCGTCCTTTCCGTTTTACTTCATGCAACTGTCTATGTGTTTTTATATACTTGTGTGCGTCACTCCTTTTCCATTTATTTGTGTCTCTAATTAATCACCAAATCACCCTTTTATATTTTAAATTATGGAATTGACCTGTCTCTTTATTGAACAAAACGTCTGCTTTTGTCAATCGCCACGTCCAGCCTTAATAATATAATATTAAGGACTTTTTTTTAAGTTTACTGTCATGTGGCTGAATAGCGGCGAATAGTATCGGCAGACAGACAACCCCATGCCCATATAAGGCGGAGGATGAAATAACAATAAATGAAAACATCTGGAGGAATCTGGTTAGTCTAGAAAAGCAATAAATAAAAAAATAAGAAATACACTCAGAGGGGGTACTCTATTGCACCACTTATTACTGTTTCATCCCGTTTCACTTTACACTAAACACTAAACAAGTACAGCGGTGAATAAGGAAAGCGCAACGCAGTGCTACTGCTTTCACGTGTTGTGCATACAGTATCAAGTGGTTCAACGTGTGCTCGTGAAGTATTGTCAGCAGCGCATTTCATTATAATTATGAATAACATTGCAGTGCGCCACTATATGCCAGTGAGACACTGATGTTACACACAAAGGCCGACCTTGAGAACATTCTCACACAGAGAAGAAAAATCATTAGGAAAATTATTGGGCCAAAACCCACGGACGATGGATATAGGCTTTACCCCAGGGACACCACAGAGAAGCTCTCCAACATCCCAGCGGACATTAGAAAGAGGCGACTAAAATTTTATGGACACATAAGCAGATTCCCACAGACCAGACTCACCAACAGAATCCTCAGGTACATCCAGACACTCAACACCACTACACCTTGGCTGACCCAAGTCAAAATTGATCTGGGAAGAGCTCAGATAGATTCAGTGGACATCATGGACAAAGCCGTCTACAGACACAAGGTGTACAAACGGGAAGTGATGTCAGAGAAAACAACACCTAAAGCTCAAAGGCCTAAGTGGACGGAAGAAAGGAAGAGAGCCTTTAGTGAACAAAGGAAGGAGGACTGGAAGAACAGGAAGAACAAGTAGTCATGAATGTTTCGCGTGGTCCGACAAAAGGCCTGTAACGTGTGTAATAATAATAATTATGAATACAACTAAGAGTGGCAAAAAGAGGAAGATGTTGCAAATGTGGACACATTCTGGTAAAAAAGAGCTTATATTCACAGTTGCACATTTTCTTCCAGGACGATAAAAAGAAGATTGAGGTAATGATACTTCTACAGAAATCAAAAAGTCGGGCAGCCAAAGTGATAGGGAAGTCAGAAATAACAGTAAAACCCATTCGGAAAGACTTTAAGATAGCGGAAGAAACCAGGGAATACGTTAAATCTCCAGGAAAACAAAGGCGTTCCAGAAAAGTAGTTTCTGTGCATGAGTTCGATACACTACTGTTTTGAACAAAATTTTTCGAGTATTATGAGCAGAGGATGGAAATCCTAACGTTTGAAATGCCACTTATAATTTCAAAAACGTAGATATGTTTTCAAGAAGGGGGGAAGGGAAAGATTTCGGAAAATTTTGAGAGAGGACGATTTAGTTTTTAAAAAGTGTAAAAACAGGAAACCAATGCTGTCAGAACGTTCCCACCTTGTTGCAAAGCGTGTGGAATACTTCAGTCCAATAGGAAACAATGAAAAGGGGCCAAATAAACCGGTGGTATTCACGGACGCAACGGGGTGCAGACGTATTATACCATGAAAAAGTTCTGGCATCACGAAGAAATTCCGGATGTAACGATTAATAGGAGTGCAGGCAAAGGTGCTATTGTTGTCTACGATGGAGGAGCAATGGGTTTCATAGATGGGGCACATTTATGATTAGAAAACTAAATCCCAAGGTTATTACGATGATATGAGTGGGGATAATTATCACAAATGGTTAGAAGAGAAGCTGATTCCTAACATCCCAGCTCATAATATTGTTGTTCTTGATAATGCACCGGATCGTACTGTTCAGATAAATAAAGCCCTAACTACTGCCACTCGCAGAAAGAACGTAACTAAATGGATCATTCAGACCAACATCTATTTTGAACCGAACTTAACAATGAATGAACTTTTCCAAAATGTGCGTTATGATAAGACAAAGCCTATTTTTGTGACAGATTCAGTTTTAAATTGTATGGGATATAGTGCTCGCAGGCTTCCATCATACCATTGTGATTTGAGCGCTATATAGCTAATCCGAAATAACGTAACAAAACCTTTCAGAAAAAATTTCTTCCATTACTTAAACGGCCTAAAACAAACAAGTAAAGAATATTCAGCGAAGATGACCCAGAATAATTGGTTAAAGGCTTGCTGACATGTAAAAGGAATTTGAAAATTAATATTGGCGCAAGGTTTGGTTAACGGAAGATTATAATAATCAATATTGACCCGGAGAGTGAAGATGAATACACTGATCAGCCAGAATCTTTGCATTTCAATCTACTATAGATGTAAGCCCGTCCAGGCAACGAGACGATAGCAGCATCACCTAGCTAGAATTGACTGTTAGCTGATGAGCTTTGATGCCAGTGAAAACCGCACTGTGCTTGTAGTATCAGCGTGCTGTCCGAGGGCATATAGTGCTGGCCCTGTGGTTCACACGAGCATTTCGGTAACTGCACAACTTGTCGGTCAGCAGAGTGTCTTCAACACGTTGAGGAACCAAGGTGAACTCGCGTCCAGACGTCATGGGGTTGTGCCACCACCACTCGTTACAGATGTCGGACATCGTATGCTGGGCCGATGGCTAGAAAAGGATAGGCGTCGAACTATGGCGGAAATAACATCAGACTTTAATGCTGGGCAGGATACAAGTGTGCCTGGAAACGCATTGCACAGAAAACTCCTAACGATGGGCCTCTGCAGCTGACGACCAATGCATGTGCCAACGTTAACCCCATGACATCGGCAACTACTAGCGAAATGGGCCTGGCCAACGGCACTGGACTTTGGCGCAGTGGCAGAGCGTTACTTTGTCTGATGAATACCGATACCACGAATCTGTCGTGTTCCAGGGGAAGAAAAGCTGGCGGCGGCTCCATTATTCTCTGTGGAACATTCATGTGGGCATCCATGGGTCGAGCGGAGCTCGTTCAAGGCACCATGACGGCCAAGGTGTATCGTACAGTGATTACAAACCACGTACACCCTTTCATGACGATGTTGTTTCTCGACGACAGGGGCATTTTTTTCCCCAAGAAGATAATGCGTCATGTCACAAGGGCAGGAGCGTGATGGAGTGGTTTGAGGAACACAGTAGTGAATTTCAGTTGATGTGCTGGCCACCAGACTTGTCAGATCTGAACCCGATAGAGCACAACTGTAATGTAATTGAACTTGGCATCAAAGCTCATCAGCCACTCCCCGAAATTTACGGTAATTAAGTGATTAGGTGACTTGGTGTGTGCAGATATGGTGCAGCTCCCTCCAGCTACATACAAAGGCCTCATTGCTTCCATGCCATGACATGTCGCTGCTGTTATCTGTGTCAAAGTTGAACATACTTTCTATTTAGCTAGGTGGACATAATGTTATGGCTGATGAGTGTGTGTGGCACGTGAAGACGACAGTGGTAGGGAAACTGAGGCGGCGGGTGAAAGTGGAACAGATGCCAAGCAGACAAACTTGACATGTGACGGATCATCTGATTCATAACTCTTATCACAAAGGTTAGTGCGGTTTTCACTACATAACTGTAGTTGTGAAACGTCCGCTTAGAAAAATTAATGAATTACTGTGCTGATAAACCTCTTCGTTACTTGATTTTCAAACAGCTGAGCAGAACTGAACGTACTCAGACATTTCGCATTTCGTTCTTTACCTAATCTGATCAACGCTAAAATGACACACAATATCTTTAGCGCAACGCAGTCTGACTTTCAATAATCCCTACAAAAGAATGGCCCTGACTAACATTAAACTATACCTTTCACAAATCACTTACCTCACAAAAATCTTCGTTGCTCGAACTACTGAAATACAGCGAGCGCCAATACTGCCAGCTAAATAAAAGATTCAAACTACTGAAGGCACTAACTACTGATAGGCATAGTTAGCAAATGAAAGATTTTAATAGAGAACAAGCAACGTATTTACCTTAATAGTGTTCAAAAGTCATAATATATATAGCAGTTCATGGCATCCAGTCTTAAAAACTTGCTTCTCTGATGGACACACGTCCAGATCATCCGCTCTCAAAACTCCGCCATTTCTCTCCCCACATCCACCACTGCTGGCGGCTCACCTTCAACTGCACAACGCTACGCGCTGTTAACGGCCAACTGCCCAACACTACAATGGCGAGTATTACAACAATGCCAACCAGCCACAGACTGCACACAGCACAGCCAGTGATTTTCATACAGAGCGCTACGTGGCGTTACCAATATAAGAACCTAAACAGCCTACTTACAGTTGTACCGTCCTTTCTTCACTCTGCAACCCCGACTGCGCGCTGACTCACGATAAGGCCACCAAAGGGCGCTCACATTCACGTGCCACAATTTTGTCGTCGAATAATAAGCAACCTTTGGCTGAATCCCTTCCAGCGGCTGCCAGTTCAGGTTTTTCAGCATTTCAACGACGCTCTCCAGTGAGTCAGTAAGATCTATGATCACCTGTATGGTCATTCTTTATATACAATCAGTGCCCATGCTAGCCGCATTTCGCATGGTCCCCAAAAACTTGTGCATCATTCCAAAAACGGACATACCAGTGTTTTGTACGCAGTCTCCTTCGTAGATGCCCTCTTACCTTACAAATCAAGAAACAGATCCCTTTTTAGTTTGAGCCTTCCATATTCGAAGATCTCCACCCCTTCGCGAAAAGGGACACATTATTGTAACTCGCTCCTCGGTTGAGTTCTGAGCCACGTTTCCCCCTGCTGGGAAATCACCCAGCTCTCCTTCTCCTCCCTATTTCCCTCTACTCTCACTTGCCTGGAAATTGGGGGGTAAAAGATAGTTATTCCCGAGCTGCTGATGTGGAAGGATCTCACGACATGAAATTAAAATCAAAGTCAATTGACATAATATTATATTCTTCAATTCAGTTTGCATATTCTTTATTTAATTAGTTTGCGGTAGACAGGGCTCTGCCCTACACCTCACCCACCTTCTCCCTTCCCTCCAAATCTCTAAATTGGTGGGAATAAGACATGGTCTGTGCTGAGTTGCCAGATTTGGAAGATCTCACGACATAAAGTGGGCAATATATTAGAGCAATATATTGTTTATATATTTAAACATAAATTAAAACAATTAATTAAATTGGCGAGAAATGCTCTTTATTTGGGTTGGAAAAATAGACCACCTCTTTGACGTCACAATTGTGGTATCAAAAACGGCGGCAAATGGTCAGTTTGCACTACCCTATCAACAGATTGCTTAACATTTTGCAGGAGACAAGGTAACCAAAAAAAGCCGTGAAGGAGTAAGTCAAACAGATCACTTAAAACAATTACAATCACCTTATGATGATTCTTCTTCATAGTAAAACATATTTTCATTGTTTGAGAATGATATGCAAACATTCTGCAAATCAAGTAACTAGATTTCCGCAAAAAATCGATCATAGCGCCAAATATATCCGAGGTCTTGTATGCACTGACGTTTGAGATCACAAGCACCCTACTCACCACGTCGTTTCCACTAAACACATCTGGCGAGAAAAGATAACCAATACTCTCGGTCGCTAAGAGTGTGTCGCACGACTGCCGAGAGAGTACTAGAGACTTGCATGGATGTAGGCCACGCCAGCAGTTGCGACCTCATCTCCAGGTACCCGCCGCCCGCTGTACCAGATGCTCAGAGACCTGACAGACTGTCACCGTGGCCGCCCAGCAGCCAACCGATCAGTTTACATTGTGGGAATAATCGCCATATTGATTCTCCTCAAATTTCCTTATAACAACTGGAGAATGCATGTATACACGTCCACTTCTGTCGCCGTTCAACCAGCACGCTGGCTAGTTCGCTATTCAACAGTCCAGAGAACGCTGTCAGTGCCGCCGCTGGTACTTACCGCCACGACTGCGGGCAAGAGCAGACTAGCCGGAATCCGTCTTTGTACCTACCGGCATGCGAGGGTAAATTGCGGTTTCCAGTCCGAAAAACCTCTGAGACCGCCCCTGCATCTGACTGAGGTACACTACAAGAGAAGCAGGTGCGGCTGGACGTATAGTTCAAGCTGCTGTTCCACCCACGACATACACTGCATAGCTTAAAAAATCCAATTTGCCTAATCCGAGACAGGGATTTTGTTGTCCAGACACCTCGAATTTCTCACGTGTAGATTCCTCCGTTTCATACGAGTGATTTTTGAAGACAGAAGAAATCGGAACATACACCTGTTTTCACATCACTACAGTATCAACACTTGCTGTGAAAATCAAAAATGGTTCAAATGGCTCTGAGCACTATGGGATTTAACATCGGAGGCCATCAGTCCCCTAGAACATAGAACTACTTAAACCTAACTAACCTAAGGACATCACACACATCCATGCCCGAGATAGGATTCGAACCTGCGACCGTAGCAGTCGCGCGGTTCCGGACTGAAGAGCCTAGAAACGCTCGTCCACCGTGGCCGGCCTGTTGTGAAAATCCTGTACAACAGTATGGCACAGGATACATTCTCTCTAAGAGTCTCTCATCAGATAAAAAAAATCTGTTCCCATCAGCTTAATATTTGTTATGTCCTGCATCATAGGTCTAGAATATTAAACTCATTTTTGCCTCATGACGGAGTGCCAATAGCATGCTGTACCTCCGACACACGATGCCTCATTACTTTCCAGCTCCCTTAAAGTAGACAGATGCCTCGTCACCTATGAAGTCACTTACGGTAGACGCACAGAGGATTTTTAAACATCAGATTAATTTTACTTATCGCTTTATAAATACAATATTGGGAATCCATAGAGAGAAGGCGATGTTCTGTTCGAGGAAAACTATTGGGAACATTAGGGAACCAACATTTGGAGCTGACTGCAGGATTTTACGAGGATCGTTCAATAAGTAATGCCCCACACTTTTTTTAAAAAATCCATTAATATATATAGACAAACGCCCTTGTTGGTGCTTCAGATTTGATGTTTGTTCTGTGCGTCGGTGAAGTTTCGGCAGATGGCAGAGCCGTAGTACAGCGCCAAAATGGCTTTTACATATGACTCACGTTGCCAAGCAGCGTACTGTTATTGAATTCTTATGTGCAGAAACCGAAACCGTGGTGAACATCTATAAAACTTTGTGTGCAGTGTAAGGTAATGCTGATGTGATAGGAGTACAGCTGGGTGTGGGCAAAGACGGTTACAGCCTCAGGAAACGCAGAAACAGAGTTCCATGGGCAGCCAAGGTCGCGACGTTCAGTCACAGCCACTGCTCCGCACAGGCTGAATCGTGCAGATGCCATTATTCGTGCCGACTGGCGCATCACAACTTGACAATTGGCTCTACAGTGGTCGGTCAGCATTGTAAGTGCGTCTGCAATGATCGAGACTGCCGCGTATTCAAAGAGGTGCTCATGATGGGCACCACGAATGCTCACAGTGGAGCACAAGATTTAAAAAAAGGCCATTTCATCTGAATTTTTGGAGAGCTTTCAGACCCTCGGAGAGGCCTTTCTGTCACCGATGTTTACGGGGGACGAACACTGGGTGTACAGCTTCGCGCAGGAAACAAAAAGGCAATCCGTATAGTGCCATCATCCTCATTCACCACAAAAGAAGAAATTCAAAAATTATGGTGATAGTCTTCTGGGATTGTGATGGCGTCATTCACGTGGATGTGATGCCAAGAGGGTCAACCATCAATTGAGACGCATCTGTGAAGAATGTGAATAAGCTCAAGAGCCGTTTCCGACGTGTTAAATCAGACAAGAATCCAGCAGAAATCTTGCTCCAACACGATAATGCACGCTCATACACAAGTCTGAGAATAACGCATCGCCAAACTGGGTTGGACATGATGGCCTCATCCATCCAACAGTCCAGACCTGCACCATCGGACTTTCATCTCTTTCGCCCGCTTAAAGATTCTCTACGGGGAACACATTTTGAAGACGACGAGAGTGTCAGTCATTCAGTGAAAACAAGGCAACGCCTACAGCACAACAGCCAGCAGGGAATACATACTGTTCCACAGCGTTATCGTACGGCCATAGACGTGATGGAGACTACGTAGAAAAATAAGATATGGACAAGACATGTTGATGTATATTGTCACCAAATTCTGACTCTTAACAATAAATACGTCCTGAGAAAAAATTGTGGGGCACTACATTTTGAACGACTCTCGTACTATCGCCGACATACATTTTGCGTAAGGACCACGAACATAAGCTACGAGAAATATCCGCTCATACGGAGACATATAGGTAGTCTTCTTTTACCCTCGCTCACTTGCGAATGGAATGGGATCCGAAATGACTAGTAGTGGTACAGGATACCCTCCGCCACGCACCGTACGATGGTTTGCGAAAAATGCGTGCAGATGTAGACGTAAATTTCTTCTACCTAGTAAGATGTTTGTCCATCCATTTATAGGCACACAAAACGCACGGAAGCATGTTGTTCCCTGTTTATTGGGAAAGCAAAACATTGTCTCTAGGTAAAAATCTTCGTATTAGCCCCCAATTTTCCCACTGCAGTCACTTCACGAGACGTATGAGACAGGGTGTAGTATGTTTGGCCACAACACTTAGGGTACAGGGTGGGATGTTCGCCACCAATTTACAAAACAATATTTTAAATTATTTTCATTCGTGAAAACATAATGAAATATCTTTTAATATGATACGTTTTCTTCTACACTCCTGGAAATGGAAAAAAGAACACATTGACACCGGTGTGTCAGACCCACCATACTTGCTCCGGACACTGCGAGAGGGCTGTACAAGCAATGATCACACGCACGGCACAGCGGACACACCAGGAACCGCGGTGTTGGCCGTCGAATGGCGCTAGCTGCGCAGCATTTGTGCACCGCCGCCGTCAGTGTCAGCCAGTTTGCCGTGGCATACGGAGCTCCATCGCAGTTTTTACACTGGTAGCATGCCGCGACAGCGTGGACGTGAACCGTATGTGCAGTTGACGGACTTTGAGCGAAGGCGTATAGTGGGCATGCGGGAGGCCGGGTGGACGTACCGCCGAATTGCTCAACACGTGGGGCGTGAGGTCTCCACAGTACATCGATGTTGTCGCCAGTGGTCGGCGGAAGGTGCACGTGCCCGTCGACCTGGCACCGGACCGCAGCGACGCACGGATGCACGCCAAGACCGTAGGATCCTACGCAGTGCCGTAGAGGACCGCACCGCCACTTCCCAGCAAATTAGGGACACTGTTGCTCCTGGGGTATCGGTGAGGACCATTCGCAACCGTCTCCATGAAGCTGGGCTACGGTCCCGCACACCGTTAGGCCGTCTTCCGCTCACGCCCCAACATCGTGCAACCCGCCTCCAGTGGTGTCGCGACAGGCGTGAATGGAGGGACGAATGGAGACGTGTCGTCTTCAGCGATGAGAGTCGCTTCTGCCTTGGTGCCAATGATGGTCGTATGCGTGTTTGGCGCCGTGCAGTTGAGCGCCACAAACAGGACTGCATACGACCGAGGCACACAGGGCCAACACCCGGCATCATGGTGTGGGGAGCGATCTCCTACACTGGCCGTACACCACTGTTGATCGTCGAGGGGACACTGAATAGTGCACGGTACATCCAAACCGTCATCGAACCCATCGCTCTACCATTCCTAGACCGGCAAGGCAACTTGCTGTTCCAACAGGACAATGCACGTCCGCATGTATCCCGTGCCACCCAACGTGCTCTAGAAGGTGTAAGTCAACTACCCTGGCCAGCAAATTCTCCGGATCTGTCCCCCATAGAGCATGTTTGGGACTGGATGAAGCGTCGTCTCACGCGGTCTGCACGTCCAGCACGAACGCTGGTCCAACTGAGGCGCCAGGTGGAAATGGCATGGCAAGCCGTTCCACAGGACTACATCCAGCATCTCTACGATCGTCTCCATGGGAGAATAGCAGCCTGCATTGCTGCGAAAGGTGGATATACACTGTACTAGTGCCGACATTGTGCATGCTCTGTTGCCTGTGTCTATGTGCCTGTGGTTCTGTCAGTGTGATAATGTGATGTATCTGACACCAGGAATGTGTCAATAAAGTTTCCCCTTCCTGGGACAATGAATTCACGGTGTTTTTATTTCAATTTCCAGGAGTGTATATATGAAATAAAGACCCCATTAACTATTGAAAGTGACGTATTAAATGATAGGAAAATTTTTCCGTACAATGTAGCCAACTGGCGAACTTTCCTGCCAGGGAGGGAATTTCGCCGGAAATCAAATTTTATTTACTTTAAATTCTGCTGTTTATAAAAGACACTTTAAAATTCTACAGGACATAGAAATACAATTTCAGATTATTTTTGTGACGTTTCCGTGCACGTTAATCTGTATCATAGTTCAAGTCTTTACAAACAGTACACAAGCCACACTTCTTCACAGACAGATTGTCATAGTCTTGGCAACTTACACACTGATACCACTCCACTTGCCTTGCTCTTTGATTGTAGTAATCTTCCCCACAGTCCTTGCAGGTAGAAGATGTGGTACATTTACGTTTCTTGGGATTCAGTGTTACTCCACTGCACTCAGGCTGCAGCTCTTTGCTTTTGCTTTGTCTACTTTTTCTTCGAACAGGTTCCGACGTACTTGCTTGTTCATTCCTATTGCTATCTGTGTTCATCGTGGAATTATTTCCGTCTTCGTTGGAAAAGAAAGGTTCCGAGTGATAAAAACTGCCTACGAATTCATCGAATTTGTTATTATTTTTCTCTGGATATTAGGAGTTGACATCAGGTCATGAAAAGAAACATTGTTAATGTCGTTGCTCTCCAGGGCATTTTGAGATATGCTTGCAGAACCCTGTTCGAGAGGAACTGGATTATCTGTGACAGTGCTTGGTGCAAAAGCTTCCTTTCGTATGGCTTCCGGCTTAAAAGAGTGAATCCCGGTTGCCTTAAAACCGGAAGTGTTGTTGCTTGGGACTGCCGTCTTCAACCAAGCCTCTGTAAATATTGTAGGCAAACAGATCTTCGACACAGGGCGGCCAGGGTATCAGCGTCTAAAGTTGTCTACAGCTTTGTTCCAATAAACTTTGAGTGCACGTAATAAACTTTTATCCAGGGGTTGCAGCTCATGAGAGCAATGAGCAGGCAGACAGAGAATTTCGACGTTGCATCTTTCCGCTATACTCAAGACTGCTTCGTCCAAATGGCTTTTGTGTCAATGCAGAATGAGCAGTGCTTTTCCTGGCAGTCTTTATTCCATGAATCTGCAGAATGAATCGACAGTGATCTACCCTTTAGGTGTCATCTCAAATATCGAGCCTGGTGGTAACCCATCACCTCATATATCCTTCCTGTTCTTTCCCTTGTATAAAATCATGGGGAGGATGAAATTTGTTCCAGTGGCATTGACACAAGCCCCGTTTGTTGCCACGTGAACACGCTTTGAACCTTTCAAAGCTAAAATTTTCTCCTGTGCATTAAGAGAGTTGAAATCTTGTTTCATCTACATTGTAGATCAGCTGTGGGTTAGGTGAAAGATTCATGGCATCATAAACTTTTCCCAGAAGATTATAAAACTGGGATACCTACTCAGCATTAAAACACATCAATCTTCCGTAACTCAAACTTTCTCCTTTCCTGAAAACCATTTCAGGGTGGCATGCACGAAATTCTTGAATCCAGAATTTCCCTGTACGGTCATTTCTAAACATGTTTGGAATATTTCTCTTTGCATAATATTCAAATACAATCGTCTGTAGTTTTTCTTTTGAAATCCCAAATCCCACAGATTGGAGTCTGATGATGTGGGTAACAAGTTCATTTCCTTGATCAACTGAAACAGTTGGTGGCCTGCCGAACATCTTTCTTTTTGATCTGCTACCAGCATATTTTACGTGGCCTTCAAAAGTTCTCATCGGAATCCCATACAATTTAGCGGCATCATACACAGATTGTCCATTGAGAACAGCTGTAAAAGCACTTTTTAAATCCTCTTCTTTCCATTTACCGTACAGACCCTTCAATTTTATAACCATATTGTCTGGAAAGCCAATAGAGAAAGCCAATGTAGCTAATTTTAAACAGGGTAACAGAATATGAATTCTGCACCAACTTCTAATTTCCCCCCAAAAAATGGCTATGAGCACTATGGGACTTAATTTCTGAGGTCATCAGTCCCCTAGAACTTAGACCTACTTAAGCCTAACTAACCTAAGGACATCACACACATCCATGCCCGAGGCAGGATTCGAACCTGTGACCGTAGCGGTCGCGCGGTTCCAGACTGTAGCGCCTAGAACCACTCTGCAAGAGTAGGGGAGATTCGGGACTTAATCACAGCATTGCTCATTTTCCATCCCACGTGCTGTTCGATAATAGACCTACCATGATACTGTGTGCCGGCCGTGGTGGTCTAGCGGTTCTAGGTGCTCAGTCCGGAACCGCGCGACTGCTACGGTCGCAGGTTCGAATCCTGCCTCGGGCGTGGATGTGTGTGTTGTCTTCAGGTTAGTTAGGTTTAAGTAGTTCTACGTCCTAGGGGACTGATAAACACAGATGTTAAGTCCCATAGTGCTCAGAGCCATTTGAACAATGATACTGTGTTCCGTCTAGAGCAGAGTATATCCCCATGGGTAGTAGGCATATGCGTATTGCTAGTTATTCATTTAGAAGTAATTCAGTACTTATATGTTTATTCAACTAGTGTGCATCTGGATCTAATTAACAAACAAGTACTAGCTAGAAAAAACTAATGTCACTGGAATTTCAAGACCTCTAATTTATCATTGTGTCTGTTTTCAACCACCGGTAGTGAATGTAGAATTATTCCTCTTCGTACCAAAACGTTTAGCGGCCCGCAAAAATTTCTAAACATCTTCAAAGTACTGTAGAATTTTGTACTGTAGAATTTTCCTGCATTTGTTGTAAAAGCTTCTCTCAGGATCTTGTACAATAATGCTAACTTACTCAGTGCAGAGCTCCACTGGAAAGTTTAAGTGCTGGAAAATACACGATGCCTCTGGTGTCTGAGTTTGTTTTACTTAAAAATCTTTAACATTTTTCACACAAAAATTCGGACGCATTACTTTTCAGCATGTTCTCGTACTTACCGAGTGTTTCCCAACATCATGTAAAGTAACCTGATTAGCGTTTCTTCTCTTCTTCCAGTCCGATCACCTTACATTTCCTAGCAGATTAAAATGTGTGCCTGGCCGAAACTGGAACTCGGGACGCTTGTCTTTCGCGGGGAGGTGGTCTACCATCTGAGCTACCCAAGCACTACTGCCGACCCGTCCTCACTTCAATTTTGCCAGTACTTCGTCTCCTATGGTAGAGGTAGAGCACTTTCTCGCGAAAGGAAAGGTCCCGAGTTCGAGTCTCGGCCCGGCACACAGTTTTAACCTGCCAGGAAGTTTCATATCAGCGCACACTCCCCTGCAGAGTGAAAATCTCATTCTGGCATCTTACATTTGTCTTCCATAGGTTTCTAATTACTTAAGACCAGTGACGAATTGATTTTTCCAATAAGCTTACCACCGATTTCTTTAATCATCATTAGCCAACTGAACTGGTAGCCAGTCCGTAATGATTGTGATGTCGACAAGACACTGACACGTTAGCTTCATTCATCTTTTCGTGAAAAAGTTCAACTTTTCACTTGTGTCTCATCGAGATCACTGCTTACAAGTTTGCATCGAAAGGACATCGTCTGAGACAACGAACGAAGCAAAAAGATTGAGTGGGGTGCTATTAATCCGTGTCTGGCTAGCGATCTGACATTGACTTCAATTAAGTTGAATTTGTATTCGTATGATGTAACGCAGTTGTACACACCAATCCTGCCGCATAATAGCAGGTTGCACGTAATTTCCTAACGCCATTTTCACCGAATTCACAAATTATCTTGATTAATCCATGCGTTAAGAGTAACACATATTAGCTAATGGAAAGCCGAAGTGCTTGTGTCAGTTTGGCGCGTCTGATACGAGGTCGAAGAAATGGAGGAAACAATTTCTTTCCCGCTGCTGCTTGTTTCGGGTTTCTCCCTTTGTGTCTTTGCGCACCGGGCTACTGTAGCTGCCGGCAATCTAGGCACGCTAAAGCAATTTTCTCGAGTTGCTGCGTTCTTCTCTGTTTGCTTGAGGCGATAATTCAGATCGTTGAACCGTTAGAACTGCGTTAGCTCGGCGTGCCGTGCAGTCGAGGTTAGAGAGAGAGATTTATTTTCAAAAGCGGCGCCTCAAGCGACACGTCCTTACCTCGGTAAGCCGCTAGCGGCCGAGCCACGGAAAAGCATGGCCCGCTAGAGCCCTGTCCCGAACACACTACAGTCGGCCGCTGCTCTTACGCCGTCACTTCTAAAGCACAAGACTTAACAAAGAGAAAGAAAAATCCTTGTTAATACCTCTCTCTTTCCGTTTCTAATTAAATTCAACTTCCGAAAAATTACCCCACATCCATGGCAAATGTCGTTCAACAACAGCAATGTACTGACGGAATATTTTAATACGATTTAACGTACAGAAGTAGGCGTGTGAAGCTCTGTTTGTTCATCACCGTTCTGCCTAAAAGCTGCATTTCTCCTCAGCGGCACCTGAAATTATTGCACAAGAAACTACACTACTGGTCATTAAACTTGCTACACCAAGAAGAAATGCAGATGCTAAACGGGTATTCATTGGACAAATATATTATACTAGAACTGACATGTGATTACATTTTCACGCAATTTGGGTGCATAGATACTGAGAAATCAGTACCCAGAATAATCACCTCTAGCCGTAATAACGGACGATACGCCTGGGCAATGAGTCGAACAGAACTTGGATGGCGTTTACAGGTACAGATGACCATGCAGCTCCAACACGATACCACAGTTCCTCAAGAGTAGTGACTGGCGTGTTGTGACGAGCTAGTTGCTCGGCCACCATTGAACAGACGTTTTCAATTGGTGAGAGATCTGGAGAATGAGCTGACCAGGAAAGCGGTCGAACATTTTCTGTATGCAGAAAGGCCCGTACAGGACCTGCAACATGCGGTTGTGCATATTCCTTCTGAAATGTAGAGTCTCGCAGGGATCGAATGCAGGGTAGAGCCACGGGTCGTAACACATCTGAAATGTAACGTCCACTGTTCAAAGTGCCGTCAATGCGAACAAGAGGTGACCGAGACGTGTAACCAGTGGCACATCATACCATCACACCGGGTGATACGCCAGTATGGCGATGACGAATACACGCTTCCAATGTGCGTTCACAGCAATGTCGCCCAACACGGATGAGACCATCATGATGCTGTAAACAGAACCTGGATTCATCCGAAAAAATGACGTTTTGCCATTCGTGCACCCAGATTTGTCGTTGAGTACATCATCATAGGCGCTCCTGTCTGTGATGCAGCGTCAAGTGTAACCGCAGCCGTGGTCTCCGAGCTGATAGTGCATGCTGCTGAAAACGTCGTCGAACTGTTCGTGCAGATGGTTGTTGTCTTGCAAACGTCCCCATCTGTTGACTCAGGGATCGAGACGTGGCTGCACGATCCGTTACTGCCATGCGGATAAGATGCCTGTCATCTCGACTGCTAGTGATACGAGGCCGTTGTGATCCAGCACGGCGATCCGTATTACCCTTCTGGACCCACCGATTCCATGTTCTGCCAACAATCATTGGATGTCGACCAACGCGAGCAGAAATGCCGCGATACGATAACCCGCAATCGCGATAGGCTACAATCCGACCTTTATCAAAGTCGGAAACGTGATGGTACGCATTCCTCCTCCTTACACGAGTCACCACAACAACGTTTCACCAGGCAAAGCCGGTCAACTGCTGTTTGTGTATGAGAAATCGGTTGGAAACTTTACTCATGTCAGTACGTTGTAGGTGTCGCCACCGGGCCAACCTTGTGTGAATGCTCTGAAAAGCTAATCATTTGCATATCACAGCATCTTCTTCCTGTCGGTTAAATTTCGCGTCTGTAGCACGTCATCTTCGTGGTGTAGCAATTGTAATGGCCTGTAGTGTAATAAACAGAACTGATTTTATCGACACCATGTTTCACACCCAGTTTAGCTGTATCCCTCTCGACAACAACGCGAAATACTGCATGCGAGGGAAGGCATAAAACTGCCTACAGTGGGACGTGATATATATATCTCTCCAAAGGAACATTGCATTGTAACTCGGAATAATGGTGGCTCTGCAATATCCTATTTGTCCGCCGACAATGGGCAAACAACTTGCGAGTAAAATGCCTCGCCTGCACATGTATATGCGTAATGGACGTCCTAGTACAGATTGTAGATACATGGCTGGCGACCAATGGAAGTTTGTGTCTGTCCGTGTGTTGTGCTCGGATAGCCTTATGGTAAGGCATACATAATAGTTTACACAAGTATCATGTGGTTAAACAATTCAATCAATAGCGTCAGCAATGACAAATAGGTGCAGGTAAGAGTCTCATAACATCTCATAAACAGTAAACACACAAAAATCAGTTTATACAAATATTCACATAAAATCCTTTCAATAGTTCAATAAACAAGTAGGACTTCTCAGAGTAGTTGACAGTTCCAACAGTAGCACCCAGCAATGATCAACAGGTGCAAATAGCAGTCTCATAACATTTCATCAGCAGTATTTAAACAGCTTCAACAGTGGCACCCAAAAATGGCGAGCAGGTGCAGACACCAACAAGTGACATTATCTCAGTAGAAGCAGTTCCATTAGTGACACCCAGCAATGTTGAACAGGTGCAGACACCAACAAGTGACATCATTTCAATAGAAGGCGACCTTCGCGATAATCGGGAAATCCAGGATCGAGTCCTAGTCCGGCGCGAATTTTTATTGTCGTAATTCCATTACACAGCGGTTGGTTGTCCATATTCGTAACTGCGCAAATATTTCATGTTCACAGACCAAATATCGGAGTTTTGTTCAAAGATATTGTCTCAGTATTTTGGTAGAAGGGATCCGTGGTCACCTGTCGTCCGTTACAGTGTAATAACGTGATCATGATTTATTCAGTATGTTACCCATGTTGCGGTTGTTTCAGTGAAAATGCATTCACAGCACTGCAAAAACAGGAACAAATAATCACTAAAGCGCACAAAAAAACACAGGCTTTTCGTAGGATCCTGTGCATAGGCACACAAAAACGGCGAACTGCTGCTACTGTTGCGAGACTAGCTCATTGTATGGCCGAGTGCACTAACCTCGATCGAATAGCAAGATAACCTGCGATCACGGTTAAAAGGAAACCACGTTGAAAATCTCTTTGCGGTTATCCAACGTTATACGCTAGTCAGAGAGCATTCATCAGCTAACCGTGCATTTGACTTCGGTTAACTCTGTGTGTTGCAATGGAAGCCACCATTGATGTTAAGATACTAATAGAGATTGGAATTTGCACACTGTCGTTTATGTACATAAGTTTTTCAGACATTCATTTGTGAACAACGTAATTTTCACACGCTCTCCACTTTCGTTAACAAGCAGCAGTGTGCTCATACCTCGTTACTAGTACGTTCGTTTATGTTGGGCGAAATGGAAATCAGAGGAAGAAAACTAAATTTCTCAAAGTAAGAAATTGATATACTTCTCGAACTGGTCGGTACGAATGCATCAGTCCTTGCAAATAAAAGAACTGACGGCTGCAGTATAAAAACATTATCTCGTATCGGTCATTTCCTTGTTTCATTTTTTTGTGCAGTTCGAATACCTACGTCATTCAAATATAAAATTCATCAAATGTATGCTAATTAACACACATCCTTGTCATATTTATACAAAAAATTCAAGTTTTCTTGTTTCTAATTATATGAGAATTTGCACACTGTGCATGGGGGCTTAATTATTTATTGAATGCAAATAACTTTAATTTTAGTAGCTGTCTGTCCGCTTACGCAGTCTCGTAATCGGTTGGCCCTGACTGGTATTAGTACGCAATCTAACTGCATAGAATAACAACAAAGAATAAAAGAAAATTTCCGTTAACACAACTAATTAACTAAGTCCCCAGCAACTATGAAAGCTACGAAATAACAAGGCACAAGTGTAGCTGTTCTGTGTGTGGAAGTGTGATTCAACGTACACAACTGGCACGGTTCTTGCTCAAAAAGACAAGATATTTTAAATACCATTTACGCTGAATTAATTAAATAAAACTGAAATACTATACTTGCACATAGAAACCAGAATTACACTCTAATACATGAACACAAGCCAGATGCTTTGTTGACTGAACCTGTGACCAAGAGGCATTATTGTTTAAGACATTTGAAATAAAAATAAAAAAATTATTACCTTCATATATATTGACGAAAAATACACTCTGATCATGACAACATCAGCAATCGAACAGCATAGGCTGTCTAACCCATCAGAACAACTGCGTACAAGATGCTCACAACTAGTCACTGCTACATCGGAACTCCTACTGCCCACTTCTCAATATGCACTCTCCACGACGACTTCTCGACAAGAACTCTCCACTACGACTTCTCAGCAAGCACTGCCAGTGGAGGCGGCTGAATAATACTCTTTGGCGCACTCTCTGGCGCTGTGACTCAGTGTAGCCACCTTTCATATGCCCCTCCTCCACGGGCTAGAATTTGATGGTATTTTTGCCAGCATTGGTGGTGAAAGTACCACCAAATTCGTCCAAAAAATACAGACAAAAATTAAAAAGTAATATTAATAAGTAAATATCACATTACTAAATAAATTTTGGCTTTGCACTGACCCTTCAATAACCTAATATATAAAATACAGTGAGGAATACAAATGCTTGCATACATATGATTTTACATAATAGTTTACACAAGTATCATGTGGTTAAACAATTCAATCAATAGCGTCAGCAATGACGAATAGGTGCAGGTAAGAGTCTCATAACATCTCATAAACAGTAAACACACAAAAAATCAGTTTATACAAATATTCACATAAAATCCTTTCAATAGTTCAATAAACAAGTAGGACTTCTCAGAGTAGTTGACAGTTCCAACAGTAGCACCCAGCAATGATCAACAGGTGCAAATAGCAGTCTCATAACATTTCATCAGCAGTATTTAAACAGCTTCAACAGTGGCACCCAAAAATGGCGAGCAGGTGCAGACACCAACAAGTGACATTATGTCAGTAGAAGCAGTTCCATTAGTGACACCCAGCAATGTTGAACAGGTGCAGACACCAACAAGTGACATCATTTCAATAGAAGCAGTCCATCAGTGGCACCCAGTAATGTTGAGCAGGTGCAGACACCAACAAGTAACATCATTTCAGTAGAAGCAGTCCATCAGTGGCACCCAGTAATGTTGAGCAGTTGCAGACACCAACAACTGACATTTCAGTAGAAGCAGTTCCATCAGTGGCACCCAGCAATGTTGAGCAGGTGCAGACACCAACAAGTGACATTATTTCAGTAGAAGCAGTCCATCAGTGGCACCCAGCAATGTTGAACAGGTGCAGACACCAACAAGTGACATCATTTCAGTAGAAGCAGTCCATCAGTGGCACCCAGTAATGTTGAGCAGGTGCAGACACCAACAAGTGACATTTCAGTAGAAGCAGTTCCATCAGTGGCACCCAGCAATGTTGAACAGATGCAGATAACAGTCCATAATATTCACAATCACTATCAGACAGTTCATGAGAGTTTATCAGCAGAAATTAAACATTTCCTAGTGGCACCCATCAATGTTGAACAAGTGCAGGTAACAGTCCATAATATTCACTATCACTAATTAGACAGTTCATCAGAGTTCATTAGCACAAATTAAACATTTGTAAGTGGCACCCATCAATGTTGAACAAGTGTAGGTAACAGTCCATAATATTCACTATCACCAATTAGACAGTTCATCACAGTTTATCAGCAGAAATTAAACATTTCCAAGTGGCACCCAGCAATGTTGAATAGGTGCATCACGAACAACAGTTTGAAGGCACACACAATTGCTTTTACAAAATTATTATCAATGCCCTTACACTAAACATACAAATTATAATAAACACACAAATGATATCAGATATTTGTCATATTAAATATTACAAATACACAAATATTAGTAAACCTATAATATTTATGGGTGTCAGTGCAAGCCACAACAAACAAGTAAAATAATATTTAGGAGATAGGTCGGTACCAATTATTTGGGATTAGGAAGGGGAAACACACAAAACACACTCACTCATCTTTCATCCACATTAAGTACTACTGTGTAATTGAATAGTGTTAACTGTGTAAATGCAATTCTGTCAAAGATTTGAGGTTCGACATGTGTATCAAGTAGTAGTAGCAGCAATGTATAACAGTCAATAATAGTTAGTCAACGTCATAGCCATCATGTCAAGACCAATGTTTGCCAAGCCAAATCAAAATATACGGTTGCTGAACAACTGTCAGTGTGCCAAGATATGCAAATACTTCCTCTCTCAAAAAAAAAAATAAATAAATAAATAAATAAATATACTGCTTATTGATTTAACAAAGTGTGTGTGTAGACAATCTTCTTTCCACTTGAGTGTTCTAGTCTGCTATCTTCATCCTCCTTGTCCCATATAAACCAACAAAAAAAAAAAAAATATGCTCCTCGCTTACTTTACCTCTTATCCACCAAAACTCCAATAATCATCAGCATCACATAATCTTAATACTTCAATAATACCTCTTACGTCGATACATATAAACCTCATCATCAATATCATTTACCTTACCTCTTGTCCACCAAAACTCCAATAATCATCAACTTCACAAAATCTCAATACTTTAATAATACCTCTTACGTCGATACATATAAACCTTATCATCAATATCATTTCACTTCCATAACATCTCTTTCCTCTAGTCAGTCTCCTCGAACAAGTACAGACAAAATCCTAGTGCAAACTTCAATTTATCATCCCATGCAACCTGAAGACACAATGTCCACACACAACCTCTGTGTAGTCCACCTCAGCCAAATCTTCTACTCATTATGAATCATAAAATACATTTTGGTTACCTTGTCCATCATAAAATAAAAGAAATGTATACATGACCTCTAACAGACTTCAGTTTGAACAACTTCCAGTAAGTAGGTGCGAGTACGTAGTATGAAAGATCACATAAGACTTTGAATGAATAAATCGTAATAGTTCACAGTGTGTACACCACTTCAAGAATCATAGCAAAACAGAAGCAAACATGTGGAGGATTTCATGTGTCAAGTGTCACTTACTATTTCAATTGCTCGCGAAGAATGCAGTGTAATAACTGTCAATGGTCTAAACCTTGTTGGTATGTCATGTCGTTAGCTTCCTTCCTATTAGCATAAATTTATACAGCTTCCATAAAACCTCCAGCTCATGTGACTTCAATGAAGTTTCTTGTACCAATGTCGTTCGTAGCATTATAGTAGTTCATTTTCTTATCTTAAAATATAAGGCACTGAGCGTAAGCAAAACATGCAATAGCGAGTAAATATACCAGTAGAGAATAGTGTCAACAAGTGGATGCAGCACAATCCCTACAACGAGGCTCTGCGAAGCGAACAATCTATAATTAATACCATAGTGTGACCTAAACTCCATGTTCGTACACCGCATGTCAGCGTTTCTATATACCAAATTAAAGAGTAGTTATGACAACAAAACAGAAATGTATAAATGTGCAATCCATACGCAAAGCAGCATATATATATCTTACATAATAAACAGGTCATTAGCATCATATCAGCATAAGCAAATAAATGTTCATATGTAATCTTAATAAGTAAACATGAAGGCGCAAGCAGATAAATCACAAAGTGTAACCTACATACATAACCACATCAGCACAATTAATCAGGTGACAATTATAATTTAAATAAATAAGCACAGCAGGCACATAATAAAAAAAAAATGTGACATCAGTGAAAAAGCAGTGCAGCCAAGCGATGCATAATATACATAATTAACAACCCTGTTCATTCATCAATCATTGTCAAAATCAGTTAACACAAAGTATAAATCACGTATTCGCGAGCAGCAAATTACGTCTAAAGTACGTACCTAAGGGGAAATATGTTACCTGAAAAATAAACTCAATTAATAATTACCTTTTTAGTTTATTAGTTTCTTCTTCCAAATTACACTCTTCCTGAAAATTTCTCGATAGCAAGTCCTCTTAACGTCGGACACACACAGAATTTACCTGAAGTTCTTAAATATTTTATACAACCGTATCCTGAAAAATACTGAACGTTAATAACATAATTTATCAAGTCACTATAGCTTTATACTGATTTTATTCGGAGAAATTAGACTATGTATTTGTTTACGGCTGTCAGTGCATTCGCACTGAGCGCTCGATCAGCTGTAGGTACGCGTGACGTATGAAGAAATTGTTTGCGGTCAACGACTGCCTTGTGCGCCGCGCAGACTTGACTGTTGCTTTGAGTATGTGGCGCCGCCGGAACACGGCGCCGTATCCTTGTATTCTCTGCATGTTTACGTATAACTGTTGGTTTCTCGAAAGTATGTCATTCCACAAAAATTTTAACGTTGGATATATGATGTATTCCCTTAGAGCGCCGAGATTTAAGAGTTTCTACTTCGACAGTGTTATCATGAATAATTTTGCGAACTCTATATGGACCGTTATAAAGCAGAAAAAAATTGCGACACAAGCCTTTTCCTTTGTGAGACAAACGATGAGACTTAAATAACACCTTTAGACCAACTGACAAGGTTTTTAAACGACCAGGACGCTTAGCTGATTTCTCTCTTCTAGCAGCCGCAGACGCAATATTTTGTAGAGCCAGGTTGACAACTTCAGAATGCCGCAGTTTCCGTGAAGGCGGAAAAGGAACGATTTCAGAAATGCGATTTGTCGGTGCTTTGTTTTTTAATGTAAATATAGGCGGTAAAGAAGTTGAATCATTAGGGAGTTCATTCAGAATGTTTTGAAAAATATGAAGATACTGATCCCAAGCTCTGTGATTCTGATGACAATAGAGTCGACACAATTTATTGATTTCCTTCATCCATCTATCTGAAGCGTTAGATTGAGGGTGAAAAAGTGAAATGAAAATTGGTTTAATCTTACTACACCGTAAAGTACAAAGCCAAATTTTAGAGCGAAACTGTGATCCATTATCTGATATAACTTTATCAACATGACCCACTTCTTTAAGAAAATGTTTGATGAAAACATTAGATACTAAACGAACTGTTGCTTTGCGTGAAGGTGTAAAACACACATATTTTGATGTCAATTTCACTGCTACCAAAATGTACGCAAAACCATTAGTAGAACGAACCACTGGACCGAACAAATCGACTGCAGCCATATCCTTTAATTTCGCTGGAATGATAGGAAACAACGGTGCTCTGTGAGAAATAGTTGGCGGCTTAGCCTTTTGACATAATTTGCATTTGGCAAGAACAGATCGGCAATAGTTTTCTGCACTACAACGCCGTTATCTTCTATCTCTTGAAATAAGTGTGCACCTAGGCCTTTGTATGATGAGTCCGTCGCCAAACAAAAATCTTTAGATAAATCCGGATGTGAAAGAAGTGGAGCAGCAACTAAAGCATCACGAAGTTGTTCAAATTCTGATTGAGCTTCCTCATCCCAACACCAATTAGAATCTTTCCAGATAGTTCACATAAACGAGGTGTGGCCAAATCGTCCAATCTAACAAAGGGTCTAGGAAAATTACAGACACCAAGGAAACTACGAACATCACGTTTTGTAGTAGGAACAGCGTAATTACGAATCGCGTCTAGTTTCTCTGGATCGGGAAGAATACCTTCTGTAGAAATAATATGACCTAGAAATTTCACCTGAGAACGACCAAATTCACATTTTTTCAAGTTCACTGTAATGCCAACTCTTGCAAAAATACGTAATAATGAATCCCAAATTTTGTTATGCTCACTCCAAGAACGTTTAGCAATAAGAATATCGTCAACATATGAAGTAATATTGTCACGAAGATGAACAGGTAAAATTTCGTTTAAACTACGAATGAATGCTGCTGAAGACACAGTAAGTCCAAACGGTAATTTCCGAAACTGATAACAGTTACCAAAGGCTAAAAAGGCAGTGTATTTTCTACAATCAGGGTGGAGTTCTATTTGCCAAAAACGTGCGCGCATATCAATCGTGGATAAAACTTTAATTCCATGGAAATGTTGAAGAAGTTCATCTAAATTTTGTGGACGGTCAGTTTCAGGAATGATAATATTATTTATCTGTCTGGAATCCAGAACCAAACGAATTGACCCATCCTTTTTAAGAACGACGTGTAATGGGCTGGTATAAGGACTGACTGCTGGCTCAATAATGCCTTGATCTAACATGTATTGAAGTTCACTCTTAACCTTGTCTCTGTAAGCCCAAGGAATAGCGTACGTTTCCCCCCGAAATGGTGTGTGTTATTTTACTTTAAATAAATATTGTAAGCCTTGTATAGTTCCTGTGTGATGACTAAATACTGTAGCATATGAAGTCAAAATTTGGTGCAGTTCTTCTCTCGCAACGTCATCTGGCACTTCAGCTTTCTTAACCTTTCCATTAATTAATTCTTCGCTGTTAATTATATCATCCATCGCGTCTCTGTATCTATTGTCATTGTAATGAATGAACACATTGTCGTCATAATGCTCAGCGAAAACATCAGAAGTAAGAAACCTTAAACATTTTGTGTCTGATTCAGATTTTGTTAAACACTCGAAAAATTTCAAACTTTTCTGCATTCCGGCAACAGTCAAATTCACACTTCCTTCTTTAAAGTTTAAAATTGCCTTACGTGCGTTAAGAAACTCCATGCCTAATATAATTGGTGTACTGAGTAATGGAACAATAATAAAATTAGCAGAAAATTCGTATCCTTGACAAATGAAATTTAAGTTGGTCTGTTGTTTGACTTCCACACTTTTTCCAGAAATAGCGCCTCGAATTGTAGTTTTAGAAACAGGTAACACAGGACAAGCAATAGTTCTTACACATATACGAAAAAGTGATTCACTAATGACATTCAATGGGCTCCCAGAATCTAAAACGGCAGTGAACTTATTCTTACCCACACATACTTCAATAACAGGATGTAAAAATGCGTCTACATTATTTTCCGTTTCGTCTAGCAAAATGTCTCTCGTGTCTTCCAGGCGTACGTAGTGTAAAGGCGTAGTTTCATTACTTTCTGAACCGTCTATATTGCTGCCGGAAGCCGAAGCTGCAAGTCATTGTCGACTACTCGCGTCACGTCTTTAATTATTTCCGTCATTTCGCGGATCAGTTTCTACAATTTGCACTTGTCTCTCTGAATTTCTGTCACGCGGAGGATGCCAATTAGGTCCCTCCTGTCTGTTACATGTAAATTCTTGGTTGTGTCTGTTATTAAAATTTCTGTTTTCCTGGCTATCTGCACGACTACTTCTTGTGTAATCTCGACTGTCACTTCTGAAATTATTGTTATATCTACTACCCTGGTTATTTCTGTAATAACAATTTCTATTATTGTATGAATAATTTCTGTCTTGATGATACCGATTACCGTTTCCGTATGATTGATCATTCCGGTAGGAGTTTCCGTCATTATAACTGTCTGTGTAATTTCTGTTAGAACGTCTGTTATTGTCATAAGGCTGATATCTATTATCCTGTCTGTTTCGTCAGTCATTCTCAAAATTACCCATATAACGCCCGTTCCAATCACTATCCCTTTTATCTGAAAATCTATTGTAATTACTGTTACTGAAAAAATTGCAAGTCCCGTCGTCGTTGTCATACTCAAGTCCTTGTAGCAACGTCTTAAAAGTCTCAATGTCGTCTTTACGTCTTCCGGCTAAAGCAATTTGCTTATGGATTGTGGCAGCTTAGTTAAACAAATGCGAATTAATTCAGTCGGGCTATAAGGGTTGGACACGAATTGATTCTTTCGAATCATGTCTTCAACGTATTCTGCCGGCGTGCGGAACTCAGACTGTTTAAAATTACGCTGCATAATAAGACTATGTTTGACTCTGTCTTGCGTGTTTTCGGACCAATATGCCGATAGAAATGCATGATAAAAATCATATAGATTATTACAATCTCTAATACGTGCGCGCATGCGCGTGCCCGGTTCGTTTTCTAAATATCCACACATAAATTCCAATTTGTGACTTAGTGGCCAATTTGGTGGAAGTGCGTACATAAATTGATCTAACCATGAACATGGATGTATGTCACCCTTAGAATTGCGAAAGATCTTAAATTTCCGAACAGTTAAAAAGTGTTTATAGTCAAAGTTTTCGCCTCGTGGCGACAAAGACCTACCGCGTCTGTCCCAGTCCCAATGTCGATTATTGTCAAGTTCGCGCGCCTGGCGCTCTCTTGTTGCATCTCGTAAATGAAACAAATTATTTTCTTCAAACCCCTCTGCTATCTGTGATTCTAAATTTCTTCTACTGTCTTTTTCTACGATTTCACCTTCAATTTGTTTGACTTGCTTTTGTACTGCCTCAAATTCCCTTTTAACGCGTTCATTAAATTTTCCCTGTTTTTCAACATGCTTATTTATGTTCTGGTACTCTTCGGTTTCTGCAAATGCTAATGGAGCTGTATCATCCGAATCTCTGTCCCCATTTAAACTAAGACTCGTCAATTTATCTGAAATCTCCTCAACTCTTTCCGATAAGTCACCTAATTGTTCTTTCTGTTTATTTACGTCTTCCGTAAGTGTCGCGACTCGGGTTTCAGTATTGACACATTTAGTAGTTAACTGTTCTATTGTTGTGTTAGGCTATTTATTCTGTCATTTGGTACGGATTCCTCGATTCTCTCAAATATTTCTTCCTTATCCTGTGCACGTTGTAAATTTAACTCTGAAAATTTTTGTACTATCACGCGATCTCTTTCTTCCTGTTCTCTATCCTGTTCCTTTTGTCTGATTTCTATTGAAATTAATCTGTTATTGTGAGCATTCAAAATCGGTTGTACTTCTTCTGTAATTTCTTTCTTTAATTCATCTTTCATGTTTTTGAAACATGTCCCTATTCGTGAGTCTAACCGTGTTTCCATTGTTCCCATCCGTGATCCCAGTGAGTCTAACCGTATTTCCATTGTTCCCATATCTGTTTTAATTTCAGATCGTAACTGTGATCCCACTGTTTTTAATTTAGATCCCAAATTAAATATTGCACTCAACAACTGCTCCATATTAACTGGTTCGAAATTCCTTTCACCCCTAACATTTCCCGCAAAACCAACTTCTTCCGTCAAAGCTGTAAAGCTATCTGTGTTCGATACTATTCCAGAATCTTCTGTCGTTAATCTCGTATTCTGAAAATTTTTTGATTGTGAAAAATTTTGAACTGGTTCCGGCCTATTTTCCAGACTTATTAAATTGTTTTGAACTTCATTATTCATCATACTGTTGTCCTGTGTTGGCGAGTTCGCCATGTCAACTATTTCGTCATTCTGACTATTAATCATTTTTGCCTTTTTCATCGATCGCGTAATCATTTACAAAACATACAAAACTCATCACTATACGAAAATTACACACAATGACACTTTATCACCAACAATACCATTCACACGAAAAGCTTTCCGACAAACACGATTAACGAACAATTGAAATCTTCATAATTGCACAAAATTATCAAAGCCATGTACAATACATCAAAAATTAAATTCTGCCAAAATACCATTAAAAGAATGACAAGGCAATTACAAATGTTCATTTACCAAATCTACACATGCAATATAGACTACAATTACTAAACTACAAATTACTACAACAATACTACTGTCTGCTATTTTTACTATCAGAAGAATTCCAAGGGACGATCCGAAGCAGCGGTCGCCACGTGCAGGGGGCTTCATTATATACAATGCAAATATTTTTAATTTTTTGTCGCTGTCTGTCCGGTTACACAGTCTCGTAACCAGTTGGCCTTGACTAGTATTACTCCGCAATCTGACTGCATAGAATAACAACAAAGAATAAAAGAAAGTTTCCGTTAACACAATTAATTAATTAAGTCCCCAGCAACTATAAAACCTACGAAACAACAACTACGAACAACAAAGCACAAGTGTAACTGTTCTGTGTGTGGAAGTGTGATTCAACGTACACATCTGGCACGGTTCTTCCTCAAAAAGACAAGACATTTTAAATACAATTTACACTGAATTAATTAAATAAAACTGAAATACTGTACTTGCACATAGAAACCAGAATTACACTCTAATACATGAACACAAACCAGATGCTTTGTTGACTGAACGTGTGACCAAGAGGCATTATTGTTTAAGACATTTGAAATAAAAATAAAAAAAATTTATTACCTTCATATATATTGACGAAACATACACTCTGATCATTACCACATCCGCAATCGAACAGCATCGGCTGTCTCGCCCATCAGAACAACTGCATACAACATGCTCACAACTAGTCACGGCTACATCGGAACTCCTACTGCCCACTTCTCAATATGCACTCTCCACGACGACTTCTCGACAAGAACTCTCCACTACCACATCTCAACAAGCACTGCCAGTGGAGGCGGCTGAATAATACTCTTTGGCGCAATCTCTGGCGCTGTGACTCAGTGTAGCCACCTTTCAACTGTCGTTTATGTACATAAGTTGTTCAGACTTTCATTTGTGAACAACGTAATTTTCACACGCTCTCCACTTTCGTTAACAAGCAGCAGTGTGCTCATACCTCGTTACTAGTACATTCGTTAATGTTGGGCGAAATGGAAATCAGAGGAAGAAAACTAAATTTCTCAAAGTATGAAATTGATATACTTCTCGAACTGGTCGGTACGAATGCATCAGTCCTTGCAAATAAAAGAACTGACGGATGCAGTATAAAAACATTGTCTCGTATCGGTCATTTCCTTGTTTCATTTTTTTGTGCAGTTCGAATACCTACGTCATTCAAATATAAAATTTATCAAATGTATGCTAATTAACTCACATCCTTGTCATATTTATACAAAAAATGCAAGTTTTCTTGTTTCTAATTATATGCTGCATACAAAAATCCAGTTGTCATTGCAAACAAAAATTATTCATTATTGATCTCATATAAAATAATGTTAATCAAGATTGCTTAGTTATGAACCGACATAGAACTTACTCCAGGCCCTCCATGCAGTGATCAAGCACAATTCCGCAGAGCCACACTGCCTGTCAGAAGAACATATTAGGCATGGTCGGAAAAGTTAGAAGTTGATTTTGTCGAGAATTTTTGAGAGTTGCATCAAACTGCTTTGGAAGAAGTATATTTCAGTTTTGATATTTGTAACATCACCGGTTTTTCTAGTTGGTAGTTGATAGATTAGTGTTTATCGGCCCTGGCTAAAACACGGCGAAGTCGGTAGAGCGATGATACTGTTATTAGGTAAAGACGACGTTGCAAAAAACAGTGCCGAACTGAACTCTCGACGTGTGCGTGATATTTACTTCATCAGTTATGAACAATATTACGCTACTCGTCGTAATTAACTCGTTCATATTCAATAGTTTAACAGTTGCCATAAAAATATTAATGATAAGTTCAATTTAGTTCACCGACACCACCCTTCCCATAGTTTGGTTGTAATTTCAAATCTCTAATAAGTCGTAACATTGTGATTGCTTCCTAACGTCAAAGAGTTTCTATATATGCCCCGAGCGCTTCAGTCAAATATTATCACAGCACGCAAAAGATCACAGTTATGCCTCTAAACAATTTTATAATTTGGATCACAAATGCGTACATTGGCACGAAAGGGTGGTTTATTTCACAATAACAATCACTTCCTAACAAGCCCGTGAGGAAGAAACTTTCCCAGGTTGTGGTGGTGTGTGGGGGGGAATTTATAAATTATCTACTTTAAAACTATTGCCGAATTCCAGAGTCCATTTGCAATTGCGAATGAATTTAATTGTCTATCACTGTTCAATGCCTAACTAGAGTTGAGTTCGAGTTATCTAATTAAAAGTTCACTTCAATCTAATATAAGATAGTCCTCTATCTGAATTCTAAACGGTGTTATAGTTGTAGACAATGTTTCGTTTCACTGCGTCAGAGTAGATTGCAATTACCAACCCTCGAAAAACAATCTAACCGCGCCTGCATATACGGGTATTCAAACAAGTCTGACCAGCTTCGACTAACTCTCGTAACGTAGTGACAATGGATCAAAGTTTCCTTAGCCATTACTCACGATTTTCAAAGAGTACTCACACGAAATATTCTTTTAGATCGATGGTTCTACTTTGCTAATTTTAATAATAATGATTTTGTGATTTACTATGATTTTGAGTTTGAGTTTACTGAGATTCTATCTTTCTTTTGTAAGCTGATAAATTAGTATGTATAAGGTTCTTGTTTCAATTACTGGTTGTTATCCAAATAATAGTGTTAAATGGAACTTTGGTTGCTTGTTCACTTTTCATGGAATTTGGAACTTGTTTTGGGGAAATTTTTGGGGTATTGGTTGTTATTTTTTTCTTTTTTCATTTTTCATCCGAGGAAGTGTCATTACAAATTGACGTATGATAAATATAAAAAATTACAAAACTCCTATTGTCGTGTTAGAGAAAACAGGCTATGAAGTCACAGGTGGAGGCACAATTTCATTCTACTCCTGATAAGGTTTGTTCATACGTTAATGAACTTTTTTGAGTTTCAGCGCATCGAAATGCGCCGCCATCTTAATACTCGTCCGTTATGGGTTATTTTACGGTAGCATAATTCTTTAAATTCATCTACTTCGTGATCACCAATACGCTGTTCTCATTTCTGCTGCTGTTGTCTTTCTTCGATTTACACTCAGTGCATATGCTGTTTTCTGTTCAACAGATCGTGTAATTCTTTTCACCCTTCACTGAGTGTAGCAATTCCAATAGAGAATTTTATCATTGATGCCCTTTTCATCCTGAATTTTAATAGCACTCTTGAACCTGACTTTTATTTCCGTCATTGGTTCTTCGATGTACAAGCTGAACAGTAGGGGTGAAAGACTGCGTCCCCGGCTTACATCATTTTTACTTCGAGCACTTTGTTCTCGGTCTTCCAGTCATATTGTTCCCTCTCGTTTGTTGCACATGTTGTACATTTGCCGTCTTTCCCTATTTTCTCCAAAATTCGAACACCTTGCACCATATTACGTTGTCGAATGCCTTTTCCACCACGATAGATCTTATGAATGCGTCTTCGGTTTTTCCCTCAGTCTTCCTTCCATTCTCAAGTGCAACGACAGAATGGGCTCTCTGGAGCCTTTATCTTTCCTAAACCCAAACTGATCGTCGTCTAAGAGTGTCTCAATTTTGTTTTCCATTATTCTGTATATTATTCTTGTCAGCGTCTATGATACATGAGCCGTGCTGTAATTCTCGTATTTCACGGCTCTTACAATCTTCGGAATTGTATGTTTAATGCTTTTCTGAAAGTTTGATGTTACATCGCCATTCTCATACATTCTACATACCAACCTGCTGTCTCCTCTGAATTTGACAGTGGACTTCCCATTGCATTCTTTACGTTACCGCCCTTGCTTTCAATTTTACAAGAGGTTTATTTTGAATTTTCTACGTGCTAATTCAGTCATTCCGTCAAGAATTTCTGTTTTGATTTCTTTACATATGTTATGCAGCCATTTCACCGAATCTTTCGCTTTACTCCCTGTTTATTTCATTCCTTAGTGACTTGTACATCTGTACTCGTAAATTTCCCTGAACGTTTTTGAACTTCCTTTTTTTGTCCATCAGCTGGAAGTATTGCTTCTCTTTACCATTGTACCATGGTTCCATTGTATGTACAAACCCATGCTACAATTTATCACAGCTAACATAAAATTAACGCAACCGTGAAAACAAAACCGAGACAGGAACGTGTAAAACAGAAAGCAAGCTCGAAGAGTACTGTGAGGCAAGTTTATTTTCAACGAAGACAAACAGTGCATACCGTCGACATTTGCACTGTTATGCAGATATTTTCACTGAAACACAAATATGACGATAAATGAGGGTAAGGAATCAAATGAAATGTTTGATAACTGAAGAAAACTTCACCAACCAAGATCACAAATAGCATTTTACTGGGTTACTGGTTTCGACAGAGCTGTGCAGTCATCATCGAATCTTATGCTTTAAAGATTAGATGCGATGATGTCAGCACAGCTCTGTCGAAACCAGCCATCGAATTAAATGCTTTTTTAGCGATCCTGACTTGTGAAATTTTCTTCCGACCCCAAACATTATAGATTACCCTCAGACTGACGGTAAGGAACATACAAACGAAATATAATTACTCTGGAACTTGCCGCCGGTCAACACGGTTCCCTCACGTTAAAATCTTCACAAAACAGACCTGAACAACACCCGAAATTTTCTCGTGCAGTTAGGTTTCATCCAGTAGGTTCAGAATACATTAAAATTTGAACATATTTCCTTGTAACTAAGTACACTTTATCCAACGATTTACCAGTGTGTAGGTACGAGGTGAGGTGCGATTTTCAATGGACTTTGGGGTATTAGCTTGATATTGCCATAAACTCGATACTGAATTCAAAAAGTTTATCAGCTACTTTACTTGTGGGTATTTGTGGAAACAAAGCATGCTTATCTGCGCAGATGGCCTGTACTTCACCAATCACTACTTCAAAATCAGTCTGTTCTCGTATTGCCAAAAATACTTTTCGGATAGAAATGTTGTCGCGGTGTAAGATTTTTGATTTTGTTTTCCAGTCCGAGTCGTTCCTCCAGTAGTATAGATCCAGTTAATTCAGAAGGACACAGGGTTAATTTTTTATCTTTTTCGAGGTCATCAAAATGATCAATCCATTTTTCATACGGTCACTGTAACCTTTCCAAGAGACCGATGGGGATTTCTGCTAATAAGAATTTGTTGTGGGAAAATAAATAATCTTTATTCATCTCTTTTGTTCGTTTATTTCGTCAACTCTGCTGTCTTTATTTCAGTTTTGAAACTAAAAGGCTCTCCCATTATTAAAATTACTATGTGCTTGACGTTTCAACGAGCCGAATGTTAAGAGAACGGGCCTCAGCAAATCGCAGCTGTGTCTCGGGCTCCACGTGCTCTGTCTGCTGTGTTTCCTGTTCTGCTGGCACAACCAGCAGAGCCTTGCTGGGTGACGCGGCATTCAGGGTTTAGGGTTTGTGACGAGGCCAGCCACAAAGGGAGGCCGCAAGAGCCTAAGGAGAGGGGCAGGGGAAAAGCACCAAATACAAACACGCGAGGCTCTCTATATGTTGTGTTGCACCGACATAAAATTTTTTTTAGAAAAAATAAGGAAAACCATATGTGCTGTTGAAGTTAGCACTTTGTTAAACGTTTTAGTTTCTTCACAGTGATATTGAAGAAAAACAATGTCAGATTCACAATTTTTATCAAGAGATCATTGTTGTTGTTGTTGTTGTTGTGGTCTTCAGTCCTGAGACTGGTTTGATGCAGCTCTCCATGCTACTCTATCCTGTGCAAGCTTTTTCATCTCCCAGTACCTACTGCAACCTACATCCTTCGGAATCTGCTTAGTGTATTCATCTCGTGGTCTCCCTCTACGATTTTTACCCTCCACGCTGCCCTCCAATACTAAATTGGTGAGCCCTTGATGCCTCAGAACATGCCCTACCAACCGATCCCTTCTTCTGGTCAAGTTGTGCCACAAACTTCTCTTCTCCCCAATCCTATTCAATACTTCCTCATTAGTTACATGATCTACCCATCTAATCTTCAGCATTCTTCTGTAGCACCACATTTCGAAAGCTTCTATTCTCTTCTTGTCTAAACTATTTATCGTCCATGTTTCACTTCCATACATGGCTACACTCCATACGAATACTTTCAGAAATGACTTCCTGACACTTAAATCAATACTGGATGTTAACAAATTTCTCTTCTTCAGAAACGCTTTCCTTGCCATTGCCAGTCTACATTTTATATCCTCTCTACTTCGACCATCATCAGTTATTTTGCTCCCCAAATAGCAAAACTCCTTTACTACTTTAAGTGCCTCATTTCCTAATCTAATTCCCTCAGCATCACCCGACTTAATTAGACTACATTCCATTATCCTTGTTTTGCTTTTGTTGATGTTCATCTTATATCCTCCTTTCAAGACACTGTCCATTCCATTCAACTGCAAGAGATCATATATAAACAATTTGCTTAAAAGCGTCGATTTTTTCATATCTTACCGTCTCACACCGTAGCTTACTATTAGGGGTCATAGTTATTATGATGTTTTGAAATTAAGAAATTTGCAGCTGTTAATTCTGAGAGCTTTTAGTGAAAAGTGTGATCGCTTGATACCGTATTACTGCAAATGAAATGCAGAAATCGTACTGAAATTGTTTTTAGGCGTGGGAGGAGAGCTGTATCTCCCCACAATTTGGAGTAAATATTATAATTTATATACTTACAGTACGACACTGTGTATCACAGTCGAAGTTGTTCCGAAATGCTATTGCGAATTCATTTATATGTTTTGTTGAATTTCTGATTTTGAGAAGACCGAAGGAGCGATCTGTTTTAATTGCTAAAACATTTAACAGCCACTATCGCATAAATACGTCTCTAATTAAAACTACCGGTTTCGACAGCCTTTGCTGCTATCTTCAGGTCTTAAAAAGTCTTTTTATTATGAAACGTGTTCATTTTCCGTTAGACCTCACGCCAAGCTGCCATTTGCTTGTTCTTATACAAGTGACGGCGTGACGCTCAACCTAAAAGGAACCTATGTGGCAAAGAACAACAAAAATTGAGCGCTGGCAGAAATGGGAAGACTGACAAAAGATGCTGTAAACCAAACTCCCACAGCATACGTAACCGTTTCATTGGACTCAAAATTTTCCCAGAATCAAATTAAGCTTTATGTCGGAATAGGTGGTAGTCAGCATGAACTACATTGATGCATAAGAAGAAGGAAGTAATAATTAAAGCATGGGAGAATAAGTGCGAAGTGGAAAATAATATTAAACAATTTTTATTGTCTCATTAAAATCTGACAGCAGTTTTAGTGACTACACAGGCTATAGCCCAAGTGTTTTACATATAACTACCGACCTTCCGTTAGGGTATGGTATGTTATCAAAAATTCGGTTTTGTTCACTCGTTAAAATTTTCTTCGTTCATTTACATAATTTGTTAATTTACGGCAACTGTGTAACTGAATGCTCGTCTTATTGCTGTTAATCGCCTATAAGAGTGATGGCGGTGTCTTACGCATTGCCGTACCTACAGCAGCAACGGCACTCGCCACTGCCCTTCCTGCTACATAAAATTATGTTGGCAACAGGCGCTAAGAACATGACTTCTTTCTTTTCTCGTGCGCGCTCAACTATCAGACACATGAGCACGTGGCACTCCCCACCACCACCATCTATCAGTCACACAGTAATATTAATGGGAGTATAGCATCCTTCACTTCCTATATCCATTTGAGGTGGCAATCCGTACCTAATGAACTCGACGTACGTGGAACTGTGAGCTTTCTCTTTCATTTCCTCTGGAATAAAAATGGATCAAATGGCTCTGAGCACTATGGAACTTAACATCTGAGGTCATCAGTCCCCTAGAACTTAGAACCACTTAAACCTAACTAACCAAAGGACATCCATGTCCGAGGCAGGATTCGAAACTGCGACCGTAGCAGTCGCGCGGTTTCGGACTGAAGTGCCTAGAACCGCTCGGCCACCGCGCCCGGCCCTCTGGAATAATCCATCCCTGGCAATTTCCGTTGCTGTAAAAGTTTCCAGTATATCGCTGAAAAGAAGTAGACTATTTTCATCTCATGCGTATCCACGAAGAAGACATATTTGTAATAGTTCATCAGACAGAGTCTTAGACTTCTAAGCAACTCTTTGGTGTTGCCGCTCTGGTATTCTTTTGCAGAAATATTGCTCGAAAGAGCTACTCCAACAGTAATACTGTAAGACAAACGACACAGAACATACTCGCTTTTAAGGTGCAGGAATGACCGCCATTTCACAAATAGAAGACAAAAGCTTCTCGGCAAGCATTAAATTTTATCAACAGAATGTACTTATTTTTCCAAATAATACACTATTAATTAAATTAACTCCACCGAGTCTGTTTTGGTAAATAAATTTCATGAGTGTGATTTAGAAACACGCATCAACAGCGTACGTAACCGTAAGCAAAGTATAAAATTAAAACGAAATAACATGTTCTACCTATTAATTTATATAGTTAATGAAAGTTAAATTATAACGTGCAAATTATCACAATCGTATTTGTTTAACACTGGATTATCACAAAGATGATGCATTTCAATGGTTTTTAGCAACTACCAAAGTGCAAAGAGCAAATGGGAAAGCAATGTAAGATTAATTTGAAATGTGAAATAAACAATAACTGAATATAAACTTCAAATTTTTATGTACCTCGAAGGTGTATTTCTTTTAACCATTGTTTTATTACGTTTGTCTCTGTATAAAGTCATTGATTCATTGCACTTGCACGATCATCAATCCCAAAATTTTCCCAGTCATCTCGCGCAGGCCTCCATTTTAGTGACATGGAGTGAAATTGTTACAACAGTGATGTCTGTGGTTCTTATAACTATCGAAATACTTAAATTATCTTTCTTTCGTGATTTGACTTAAACATTACCAGCATTCTATAAAATGCTTAGACAAAGTATTAAATAAGATACAATACTGGTCATTAAAATTGCTACACCAAGAAGAAATACAGATGCTAAACGGGTATTCATTGGACAAATATATTACACTAGAACTGACATGTGATTACATATTCACACAATTTGGATGCATAGATCTTGAGAAATCAGTACCCAGAACAACCACCTCTGGCCGTAATAACGGCCTTGATACGCCTGGGCATTGAGTCAAACACAGCGTGGATGGCGTGTACAGGTACAGCTGCCCATGCACCTTCAACACGATACCACAGTTCATCAAGATTAGTGACTGGCGTATTGTGACGAGCCAGTTGCTCTGTCACCATGGACTAGACTTTCTCAATTGGAGAGAGATCTGCTTAATGTGATGGCCAGGGCAGCAGTCGAACATTTTCTGTATCCAGAAAGGCGACTTACAGGACCTGCAATATGTGGTGGTACATTATCCTGCTGAAATGTTGGAGTTTCACAGGGATCGAAAAAAGAGTAGAGCCACGGGTCGTAACACATCTGAAATGTAATGTCCATTGTTCAAAGTGCCGTCACTGCGAACAAGAGGTGACCGAGACGTGTAACCAATGGCACCCCATACCATCAGGCCGGGCGATACGCCAGTATGGCGATGGCGATGACGAATACACGCTTCCAATGTGCGTTCACCGCGATGTCGCCAAACACGGATGAGACCATCATGATGCTGTAAACAGAACCTGGATTCATTCGAAAAAATGACGTTTTGCCATTCGTGCACCCAGATTTGTCGTTGAGTACATCATCACAGGCGCTCCTGTCTGTGATGCATCGTCAAGGGTAACCGCAGCCATGGTATCCGAACTGATAGTCCATGCTGCTGCAAACGTCATCGAACTGTTCGTGCAGATGGTTGTTGTCTTGCAAACGTCCCCATCTGTTGACTCAGGGATAGAGACGTGGCTGCACGACCCGTTACAGCCATGCGGATAAGATGCCTGTCATCTCGACTGCTAGTGATACGAGGCCGTTGTGATCCAGCACGGCGATCCGTATTACCCTTCTGGACCCACCGATTCCATGTTCTGCTAACAGTCATTAGATCTCGACCAACGCGAGCAGCAATGTCGCGATACCATAAACCGCAATCGCGACAGGCTACAATCCGACCTTTATCAAAGTCGGAAACGTGATGGTACCCATTCCTCGTCCTTACACGAGGCATCACAACAACGTTTCACCAGGCAACGCCGGTCAACTGCTGTTTGTGTATGAGAAATCGGTTGGAAACTTACCTCATGTCAGCACGTTGTAGGTGTTGCCACAGGCGCCAACCTTGTGTGAATGATCTGAAAAGCTAATCATTTCCGTATCGCAACATCTTCTTCCTGTCGGTTAAATTTCGCGTCTGTAGCACGTTATCTTCGTGGTGTAGCAATTTTAATGGCCAGTAGTGTACCTGTCATGCCCTGTTTAATGATGTCTGGAGTTTTAGATAGTACTTAGACATTCCATAAAATGCCAGATTTCACAGTTTGCTAGTAAAAGACACACAAAGTGTACCAGACTCATTTATGACGTAGTCAAGTGCACATTCAAACATGAAACCTCCTTAGTGCCATTCTGTCACGTCTACTCGTCCACCGACCTGCCTGCGCTGACACATGCACACCACTTCACTGCCATGATTTCGGTGGAGGGTCACCTGACAGGCCCCTTTCGCATCATCTACAGCCCTACAATGCGACCAGTATGGTCTAGTAACGCAGTCACTAAAAAGAGAGAAAGAAAAAAATATAAAAAATTCACCACGCAGTATTTGTCCGAAAGGGACGGAGATCAGTACATGTGATGTACATGTGCAAAAAAAAAAAAATAAAAAATAAAATTACAGTTTCAGAAAATTTGATGATTAATGCAAGGGAAAGAGTTTCATAAATTGAACAAGTTAAGAAGCATGAAGACAGGCTATACAAACTCTCACCGCGTGCGGGCGGTCATTATCTTACTGAAATGGAATCCCAGAATGGCTTGCCATGAAGGGCAACAAAAGGGGGCGTAGGATACCGCCGGCGTACTGCTTTGCTGTAAGGATGCCGTTCATGACAAACAAAGGTATCCTGCAATAAAGAGAAATGACACCTCAGACCACCAGTCCTGGATGTCGGGCCGTATGGCGGGCGACAATCACGTTGGTATACCACCGCCGTCCAGGGTGATCTGCGGACACGTCTTCAGCCTGTAATCCCACTGACTGGAGTAGAATTGTCTTCAGTGATGAGTTCCGTTTCGAATTGAGCCCCGATGAGCTAATGAAGACGCGACTGGAGCCGACATAGACAGCAGCGGTGTACTAACCTGACTGTCTCCAACGATGCTGCCTGACAACTGGCAGCCATTTCTTTTCATATAGCGACCTCATTGGTAGTCAACAGCGGCAGCCGTCCAGCGCAGCTGTACGTCGACTGTATTCTACGCCCCGTTGTGTTGCCATTCATGGTAAGGCATCCGGGGCTCACATTTCAACAAGATAATGCCCATCCGCACACGGCAAGAATTTTTATGGCTGGTCTTCGTGCTAGCCAAACCCTACCTTGGGCAGCGAGGTCGCAGGATCTCTCCACAGTTGAGAACCTCTGAGGTATTATGGGCATGGCCCTGCAACCTCCTAGAGATTTTGACGATCTTACTCGCCAATGGTCAGAATTTTCCACAATACCCTGCAGGAGAATATCCAATAACTCTATGATTTAATGCTATGCCGAATAACTGTGAATTTCTGTCACTCAACATATTCCATATTGCGGCGATTTCAAATTCTATTTTAGTAGTTTTGATGAGACGGTTTGAATATAGCTGTAAAATGTGTTGAGTGCTACTATGGACAACCATAATCACGAATCGATTCCTCTATATGAACCATTCTGCCTTCCGAAGAAATGTCTGACGTAATGCATTGTAATGTGTGGTCTTTCTCTCTCTCCACCAGGAGGCCAATTCGCCGCACTGCCAGTACGCGTCGCTGACGCTGACGTCGGCGCAACCGGAGGACGCGGGCGAGTATGTGTTCCTGGTGCGGTCGCCGCGCGGGCTGGCGGAGGGTGCCTTCTCGCTGCAGGTGACGCCCTCCGCGGCCACCGCCCCCGCACCCGCCCCCACACCCTCGCCCGGCGTCATCGCCTGCTGCGCCCTCTGGCTGCTTCCGGCGCTGGCCGCGGCGTTTCGACGACCCTCCTAATGGACCCCGGCGCATCGTCACGTAACTGCAGTGTCGCGACGCGGCGTCACCGTTGACTCACGCATGAGGACCGCCCCTAGTCGAGTGCACAAATGACTACACCACACTCGCAACTCCTAAAGTGTTGTACATATTACTGGATATCTAACAGGAGCGTAAAGCTTACAACATCTTACAGTGTCACAAAAAAGTGAAGAGACGTAATTAGGAAGCTAAGTGACGTGAAATTCATGAAGATAAATTGCGTGGTCAGACGATGTATGTAACATGTAATGATCTGATACTGTGTGACTGAAAGGTGCAGAAGAAAAAATACTTTTGGAGTAACGCACAATTGACAATACTTACTCCAAATGTTTCGGCACAAAAAGAAGGACTTTTTTTGTATAAATATTCTACTGGCTGATCACTATTCCTTTCAGGCTGTTCCTGAAGATTCCACTGTGGGAACTATTGGTAGTCTGCCTCTACACAATATAGCATACTTATAAGTCAATCATCCTATTTCGCCTGATTATGCGAGGGGACTTCAAAACGTAATTTACACGTTACTATGACACGCCAAATAACTTTTATTGGATGCTGCACTACACTTCAAACTGACACAGAAACGTGACACTGTTTATCAACAAAACTGCCAAGTCTCTGTAAACAATTGTCGGAACATTTTACCAATCGTTCACATCCTCGACTATAGAAATCCCCTCCTTGCACACGAAGTCATTCGAGAACCACTATGTGAACGTTCACATCGTCAGAAAATCTGCGATTGCTTCAAATCAGTTCCGCAACTGCCTGGACGTTGTCTTCTGTGTTCGATCTCAATGGCGTTCCTCCCCGATCAGCATCACACGTGCCTGTGCGGCTTTGGTCATTTTTTTTATCATTTCACTACAGCTGGAGGCGCTATTGCATTTAGTTCATATGCCGACAAAATTTGATGGAGAAATCTGCGTGGAATATAGACGTTTTGCCTACAAGAATCGTACTTTCTTTTGTGTTTCAGCTTTAGAAAAATTTTATCTTGGCACCGGTTTAAATTTGCTGGTCAAAGCTGTAGTTCTCACCCCGGGGCACTCAGCTAATCAGTTCACTCGCTCGTAATCCGATGTGCGTTCAGTCGAGATCGCGTTAACACAGCAGCTAAAGGCGTTTGGGTTCTCTTTCTCAACATATGCACTGGTTTTTCAGTTGTTCGACGTGCTTTTCGAGTACCGCACTCCACCCTATTCTGTATAAGGAGTGTGTGGATGTAACATGTATCCATGTGTTTCCCCCCCACAACAAATTTCTGTGAACGATACCGCCGCGTGGCAACAACAATGAATGCAGTCACTGGATGTTTGTCGTATTCCTAGTCAACGTAACATTGAATATTTGTGAAAGATGAAAGAAACACTTTGATTCTAAACGTATCTGTAAAAGTTCCCTAAGATTATATGAACAGGCATGTAAGAAATCCCTTTTCTTAAAAAAAATGGGATGGTTGGTTCGAAAATGAAAGTTAAAATTCATCCCAAGCCTTTATCTTTATTCGTGTAGGAGACACAGTCATGCAAAATTGAATCAGACTTTTTGAAATGCCGTGGATTATATAGGATGATCTAGTTCCATGACTATAAGAGGAACACGGTTACGTCTGAAGAATTTTTGTCCTCGTATGTCATCAACTCTCTGCGATGCATTTCTACAACATATTAACATCGTCGTGCTGCATGGCTTGCTAAGACTTCGTGACAAATGCAGACCAGTTACATATGTAACCAGTTCAGTTACAAATCTAAAAACAGATGTCCTTAACTTAAACAAGTCATAATTTATTGCGGTGTTCCGATCCATGTCGTTAATAATGTTACCGAAAGAATCATTCACCTCCTTTAAATCAGATGCTGATGTTACACACTTCCTACGCTTGTTACTTGGAATCTAGCTAAATTACCGCAATAGATGGAACTATATTTTCTTCAAGGTTTCTTCTTGCTTTACATACATTTCTTTCTATATGAGTGAATCGTATCTCTTTTCCGATTCATTTAAAAAAAAAAAAACCTATGTCGATCCAAACTACAAAGAAAGAGATTCTGATACTGCAGCTTCTAGTATTCTGTTACTCTTCTGGTCGATTTTACTTTTATTTTATTTTATGTTGTCGTAAAGTCAACGAATCTAGAGGTGTATTTAAGAATAATTGATATTTCTGATTTACATAAAAAGCTCTCAGTTCTCTACCTTACATTTATGGAATTATTCCGTCCTGATGAACCTAGGTCCATTTAAGAATTTAAAATGAAGTTTAGGTTTCAGAAAATGTCGGTAAACGGTCATGTTACAAATTTGAAAATAGAATTACACTGTAATAATTACTGCCGAATAGTCGTTATCGACCATTAAATTATATGTAGATGCTTTGATTTAAATTTACTCTCTAAGATAAGTGCTGTACATGCTTAGAGCTCGAAGACGAAGAAAACAATGAATTTTACTCTCCCTCTAATTACAAAATCCAGCAGAAAGTAACGATCGGTATATTGCAATCAGTAATGGAAACGACAACCATCAAGGTGCCGAGTGATATGGCTGGTCATTATTTCTGTCGAAGCGCGGATCCTGAATGGTTCCTTTCCATCGAGTGCCCTTTCCTTCCAAAATCGAAATGAAAGAATCAAATTGTATTACACATGATTACTTGAGGAGCACAGTACTCACAGAAGATAAAATGCTCTTGCAAATTCGCATGGGCCCCATTTTTCAAGGGGCGGAGAACCGAGCCCTCCCATTCGTTCAATAAATGTTAGTACAGAAACTCTGGAGTATCACTGTGCTTATGATTTGCCTCGTGGTATAGAATGTCCAGTTTAAGAACAGACCATTAGTTATTTTATTGGTTGTGACTGTTGATAGTCTACTTATACGTGGATTATCTTGGAAGATTCAGCAACTCTGACGAATCGAAAGACAGTTCTCTGACGAAATATCCGGACTGAAAGTGACAAATTTTATAATAAAAACCTTCTCGTATTCTCAGACGAGCAGCTTGGTGGCCTTGAAGCAGTGTATCAAAATGGTTCGCACTCGTCATTTTCACGATTTATTCGCCTGTAAATGACGAGTAGCAAGCTCGTTGGGATGTTGTTTCATGATGGCTCTGCCATACAGTTGATTACTATGAATGATATTTTACGTTGTCTCATGGACTACCGAGAGCTTGACATCAATTACAATAGATGAATCGTTCCGATGTTTGAGAATACGATAAACGCACATTGTGTAAACTTTTGACGGTGAAGATCAGATATTTTACCTAAAATGTTTCATTAGTTTAGTGCTTGCAATGATAAACTACTGTGGACTGTGCATTGCTTATTCACCGAATTTTGTGCTTCATTGAAGTTCTTCGCAATCAATATCCTGAACTGTTTTCGTATCGAACATCATCCTAACCCTGATTCAGTAACGTATGTCTTGTCCTTTGCACTTGTACATTGTTTGCCTACAAAATAATATGTTAATTATTCAGACGGATGTAAAATAAAAACTAAGCATTAACTCTGAAGATACATATCATGTTTAGGAAATACTTTCAGCTCAAATATGTTATATTGTGATATTGGAATAGGTATTATGAAGCAAAAATGTAAATATATACTACTTACCAAATCCATAGTGTTAATAACTGTCTGTATTAGGAAACCCGAAGCAGATTGTTGGCTGGAAGAGAATCTTCAGTGCGTTTGCAGTGGTACGGGGGTCACTACAAAAGTTTCTGTACATAGAATAATTAGATAATTAGAGGCACTGAGGTAACGTTTGATTACTGCATTTCATTTAAGTTTGGATTTTTACGCTCCGCTTTTGCATATACGAAAAAAAACGTCAATGGGAGCTTGCGATTCAAATTACGTGATTAAATTCATTTAACAGTACTGCTAATTTTCCACACCAAGTGTCAAAAGTGTCAAAAGTTTATCATGATGTATTTCGGGACTATGTTACCCCATTATCAAGTGCTTGAAACGTCTGTGCTCAGTGGCATAGAAGTTTAAAGCACTTGACAGTGGTTTAACGTAGTCCCGAAACGTATCATAATAAATATTTCACATGTTTTAAAACTGGTGCGTAAAAGTCCCAGTATTGTAAGATGGCTTCACAACAGATAGCTTCTTTGATGTAATCGCGACGTTGTAACATGCAGTTTTCCGTTCTTGGAAACACTAGTGACTGATTCGAGTGCTTTTAACTAGCGATTGTACGCATCAACAACTGCCTCGGGATAGGTGAATCTTCTCCCGAATGTAAATCTTTATCACGGAGAGTAAGAACTAAGAACGTGGATTCAGGTCGGGAATGCTGGGACAACAAAGCATATGTTTAACTTTTGTGGTCGCAACGAAACGAACTGCGAAGTTGTCTGCGTTCACGTAGGAATTACAGGCAGTCTTACTGCGCCCTTGTCCTTGGGTGCTTTCCTCAAAAGTTCTCGAAACCTTTTGTTACGCAGACTATTCTGTACCACTGCAAAGTATAGTTTCTTTGTTTGTTTAGAGATGTGACAGTAATGCAGACGATAATTTGCTCACTTTTCTATCTACATGTTGACCATTTCACTTTCATCGGTGAACTTCCATTGGGCCCGCACTCAATTCCCCTCCGGGTAAGAGATTTCTCTGCTCCTGGACTGAGTGTTGTGTTGTCGTCACCATTTGATCATCATCGACAAGCTAGTCGCCTGGAAAGACTTGCAACTCAGCCGCCGAACTTCCGCAGGTGGGGACTTCCGACCATCAGTGCCATACGATTTTTATTTATTTATTTATTTTTTCATTTGGAAAGCTGCACAGTACCGACCGGTGCTCTATTTGAAGACAGAAATAAGGAATCCAAGTTTTATTACCAGTAACAATGTAGAAACGCGATAAGAGCTGCCACTGTGAAATTCGTCATAATTTCTTCGACTAACTCAAAAGCAGTACCGTAAGTACTCTATAGCGTCACTTCGAAGCCATTTCCCGGAACCATTTTCCTGCATCTCTGTGGTCATTAGATGTCTAAACGACTCCTCGCTTGCAAGAAAAGAAACTAAAATAAAATCAGCTATCCTGCAGATGGGACGGAGAACATTTCCTTAAACTTTGTGCTAACTCTCGTTGTTTTGAGATTCACTGAATTCTTTTCTCAGGGTGTTCCACGCTGACAAGGAAAATATGTTGCTTGAGCAGGAACGACTGGAACCCTACCAGCAGTAATACCTAGTTGGGTGAACTGACACGTGTACCGGCATTGTAAAATCTCTGTTATCGTTATTACTACTATCGTATGAAATTACAAAATATACGCACTCAATACTCATGAAATAACAGGTTACTGTCTACATTTGACAACCAGATCGCACCATTTGTTGTCTCTTAGTCTCCCTATAAAAGCATGGAGTGGGACGTTCGCCACAATATATCCTACTGTCTCTTCTCTCGCACCACACTAATAAGCAACAGTTCCACATAAGCCCATTTTTTCAGGATGTGGCTACATCTCCTTTTCCCGTTGTGATACGATTGAGTCTTATCTAATCGCATCGAGGAAGATTACAACCTGTAATCATTGATGGGATTTGAATTAGGTGGTGATACGAAGGTGAATGTTCGTTCCAGCGTCTGTGACCCAAAAACTATCTTAAAGTTGGTTGCGCGACTTAACAGCCGATTCCTGTATAGAACATTCACCAACGTCCAGCATTAAAAGTGACACACTGATGGAAGTTGTCAAGTCGTTACCACACAGCCAGCAAAGACCAGTAGTCACTGAGTACGGTTTGAATATTTACTTATTACTTCTTGTTACTACAGTCCCACAATCTCTATGGAACTTCAGACAGGCCGACTGGTACCAGTTTGAGATCTGAGTTGATAGCCCTATGGAGTAGATCTCTCCAATTCAGCTCATTATGAGAAATTTGAATAACGGAGTGTGCCACAGTCTGTTTAAAAGCTTTTGTAATAACCTTGGTACTGCAGGACATCCACAGAAGTTATACACTGCTTCACGTATGAAATTTATCCTTGTTGCGTGATATTCTTCTTAAGTTACGTATCGAATCACATTAGCAGGAGGGAACCAAGATACGGACATTAAGGTTTTCTTTTCTGCTTTTGTGCTCGGTCCCCCGCGGCGGACAGAAAACCACTGATCAGAAAGGGTTGTTCTGCCGAGGGTTGCTGACTCGAGGGAGAAGTTGCTCTGCGCCGGTACAAACCTTTTCTTTCTCCTTCATATCGAGATTGGCGAATTACTCTTCCAGGGTATCCCAAGGCACCCAGCAACACATTTATCACACCTGTGAATCCAGCTCCGCGTTCTGTGTTGCACGATCTTTGGTTGCGTTCCTCAGTACGCCTGTATCCGTACAGACCCAATGATCTTTTTTAAATGTTGATAGGAACAGCTACTATACACAAACGACACACAAGTTTTAGAACGTGAAACTTAAAATACAAGTTTACAAGAAGAAATTTGATTAAGTGCTTGCAGGTATGTAGTCGACGGCTTCCTCTTAACAGAATGAAAGCTTCTATAAGGTTTTCTGTCATACTTGAAGGTGTCTATTTTCTGTACGATATTAGACATTTCACCAACAGAGAAATGAAATGCGCCACTAAGTACAGGATTCAACATCTTCTAATGTGTTGTGAATTTTGAAGAAATAATCATGTTGCTAATACTGATTCTACGTCTACTCCGCACCCAAATACTTTAAAGGTGAAACGATAAGCAAAAAAGTGAAGGAACTTATTCACTGATAACGAATAAATGTATTGTATGTGCTGTGTAAATTTGTATACTATGGCAGTACCAAATCAAAGTACTTTATATTTTATGAAGAAAGTAAAATGTATTGAAAGATATCAAATGTAAATGAATATAAACATATGTTGAATAAAGTAAAATCCGTTATCTTTGCTTTTCTTTTCAGTTACACAGCAATTATTTAAGATACATTTTTTGCTGTTATCTACAATTTCTCCACTAGTCTGTCTACCATTTATACTCTCATATCTGGATTACATAAAACTTTTTTTGATTAATGGGCTAAGCTTGCTCTCACTACGGACAAGTAGTCACTCAGCTGATTTTTTGTTACGTGCACTGTAGATCTAGTTACATCAGACATGCAGTGGTTTGGTCATGGATGCTTCTGCTAGTAATAACATGCCGACTTCAGTCACCATTGTTCATTTTTCGTTTTTAGTCCAACCAGTTTTTGAGCTGCAACCCAATTTTCAAGTACTAAATTGACATTTTTGGGTGTTACATCACTTCGAATTTTTTATGCAGCAGTAAATGAACGACACATTTGTTAATTTTACGACAGAAGTGTCTCAGACGAAATTAATGAACACATAATATACTATTTGTTGTTACCTCTATTTGGATACAAAATATTCATCTCCCTCATCAGTGAAAGTATTCCACATTTACTGTTACACTTCCAATAATTCTACATGTTGACGTAAATATTACATCATGCAAATGACGCTCCTTACTTTGTGGACAGTATTAAAGAAGCAAATATGATTTTATTTTCGTTAACAATAAACACATTAAATTGAATTACTTAAAGAAGTGGCAGTTACAAATTATTTTCGTCTTTACATTTTTTCATACGCTCCCGTGACAATTGGTATGACTATGATAACCTTTAATACTACTTTACTTGATCATTATACTTGCCTGAAGCGCCTTTCTTGTAAAACTAGCAACTGTGTCGTTCACACAATGGTAGATGATAAATTGAAGCACATGTAAAGCTCAAAAACGTTGGCTTAGTCGTTGCAAATAGAGCTGTAGTTCCAAAACGTGTATAACTTAAAACTTACTAGAAAAAATATTCCTACCTGTAAGCTAAAATTATGTGCTCTGTTATGAACTGAGGTGCCAAAAGTTACGGGGTAGCTCCTAATATCGTGTTGTACTTTCTTTTTCCCGGTGTAGTGCAGGAAGTCGACTTGGCATAGACTCAACCAATCGTTGGAACTGCCCTGCAGAAACACAGACCCATGCTGCCTCTAGAGCCGTCCATAATTGCGAAAGTGTTGCCGTTGCAGGATATTGTGTACGAACTTACCTTTCGATTATGTCCCACAAATGTTCCTTGAGATTTATGTCGGGCGATCTGTGTGGCCAGTTATTTCCTCAAACTGTCCAGTTCTTGCAGTCAATTGCGAATAATTGTGCGCAGTGACATGGTGCATTGTCTTCCTTAAAAATCCTATCGTTGTTTGGGCACATGAAGTTCATGAATAGAAGAAAATGGTTTCCAAGTAGCCGAACGTAACCATTTACATTCAGTGATCGGTTCAGCTGGACCAGAGGACGCAACCCATTCGATGTAAACACAGCACACTCCATTATGGAGCTACCACCAGCCTGCGCCTTGTTGACAACTTGGTTACATGCCTTCGTGGGGTCTGCGCCACACTTGAATCCTACCATCAGCTGTTACCAACAGAAATGGGGACTCATCTGACCAGTTGTCTAGTGTCCAATAAACATGGTCACGAGCCCAGGAGAGGCACTGCAGCCACTCGCATCGGTAGTCTGCTGTCATAGCCCATTAACTCCAAATTCTGCCACACTGGCCTACCGGATACGTTCCCTGTACGTCACACATTGATTTTTGCTGTTATTTCACGCATTGTTACTTGTCTGTTAGCACTGACAACTCTACGCTAACACCGCTGTTTTCTGTCGTTAAGCGAAGGCCGTCGGCCACTGCGCTGTTCGTGGTGAGAGGTAATGCCTAAAATTTTTGTGTATACAGCACACTAATGATACTGTGGACCTCGGAATATTGAATTCGATAACTATTTCCGAAATAGGGTCTCCCATGCGTCTAGCTCAATTCACCATCACCTTTTCAAAGTCTATTAATTCCCGTCATGCGGCCATAATCCAGTCACAAACCTTTTCACATTAATCACTTGAGAAGAAATGACAGCTTGTTACCTCAGTGTAAGTACAGATACTGATATACGTTGTTGGGTAAATTTGTATGATGATCAGATGTTTGAATTCAGAGTATTAAAAAATTAGAGTAATTGTCACGTGTATACATATCAAGAATTTGTACAATTTCTAAGCACCGAGGCTGACATCCGGAGTCACAGTAAGGTAAGTGATTTTCTTTTAATGCTCCAGTGACTAATGAAGCAGAAAAGTGGTTTACCGTTAAATTTCGGTGCTCGTGTACACATACTTTACACAAATGTTCCAAATTCCTATTAAACTTTACTAGTGGATAAAGAGTGGCTCTAATAGATGAATACTTACATAACTGAATAAACAGTATGGTCATAGGAACAGGAAAACCAAATTGATCAACGATTAAAGTTTCATTGATTTATCTTACGCATTTAATGACAAAAGCTATTCTGTATTATCATCCCCGCGTTCAGAGCACAAATTTCTTCTGCGCAGGGTGTTCTCCTATTACGACACTACCAAAGAGTCTCATCTGCATCACTCAGCTCATACAAACACTTGTACAAGAATTTTTGAGGGTATGAAATAGAATGACTACATAACTCAATCATAAATAAAGCACGTGAGATACTTAGGCTCATCGGTTAGATATGGGGAAAATGTAACTACTCTGCAAAGCGGAATGCTTACATAGACGCGTGCAACACATCCTATAATATTAGTACTGGATGTTGGACTCATACCAGTTACGTCTAACAAGGATACAAAGAGGGGAAACACACACCGTCACAAGCTTGTCTGACTTTCAGGAGATCGTCGAGAAAACGCTGGAAATCCCCTACTGTAAGACGCTTGAAGGTAGATGTCATTTGTTGCACATAAGCCAGAATACGCCTCTATTACGTAGGACGCTGTGGAACATAACGTGACGCAACTGCTGAATTATAGACGTGCTTAGGTGGCAGAACAAGCAGTTGGCAGTAGGGCGAAAATAAACGGCGGTCGGAGAATCTATCTGAACATGGTGTACCTCGAACTGGTGACTCCGGTGAAGTGAAATAATCATGCTCTCCAGTTTACACGACGAGTTTACATGATGAAGCCTGTAATGTCTGTATTTAGTGTGTTTCAGAGTGACTGACTCTGTAAGTAGGCTGTTTAGGTTTTTATGCTGGTAACGCCATGTAACGCTCTATATGAAAATCACTGACTGTGCTGTGTGCAGTCCGTGGCTGGTTGGCGTTGTTGGAACATTCGCTATTGTAGTGTTGGGCAGTTGGATGAGAACAGCGTGTAGCGTTGTGCAGTTGGAGGTGAGCCGCCAACAGTGGTGGATGTGGGGAGAGAGATGGAGGAGTTTTGAGAGCAGATGATCTGGACGTGTGTCCATCAGAGACAGTAAATTTGCGAGACTGGATGTCATGAACTGATATATATATATATATGTAATGACTTTTGAATATTATTAAGGTAAATACATTGTTTGTTCTCTATCAAAATATTTCATTTGCTAACTGTGCCTATTAGTAGTTAGTGCCTTCAGTAGTTAGAATATTTTATTTAGCTGGCAGTATTGGCGCTCACTGTATTGCAGTAATTCGAGTAACGAAGATTTTTGTGAGGTAAGTGATTCATGAAAGGTATAGGTTATTGTTAGTCAGGGCCATTCTTTTGTAGGGATTATTGAAAGTCAGACTGCGTTGCGCTAAAGATATTGTGTGACATTTTAGTGTTGATCGGAATAATTAAGGAGAGAAATGTCTGAGTACGTTCAGTTTTGCTCAGCTGTTTGAAAATGAAATAATGTAAAAGGTTTATCAGCACAGTAATTCATAAATTTTTCTGAAGGGACGTTTCAACTCATTCTTTTCATTCCAGAAATCGCGCGTCTACCATTATCTGCTGTAATATCATAGATCTTCTCAACACATTTTTCTCTTTGTCTTACGTTTTAGAAACGACTATATACACTCCTGGAAATTGAAATAAGAACACCGTGAATTCATTGTCCCAGGAAGGGGAAACTTTATTGACACATTCCTGGGGTCAGATACATCACATGACCACACTGACAGAACCACAGGCACATAGACACAGGCAACAGAGCATGCACAATGTCGGCACTAGTATATATCCACTAGTGTATATCCACCTTTCGCAGCAATGCAGGCTGCTATTCTCCCATGGAGGCGATCGTAGAGATGCTGGATGTAGTCCTGTGGAACGGCTTGCCATGCCATTTCCACCTGGCGCCTCAGTTGGACCAGCGTTCGTGCTGGACGTGCAGACCGCGTGACACGACGCTTCATCCAGTCCCAAACATGCTCAATGGGGGACAGATCCGGAGATCTTGCTGGCCAGGGTAGTTGACTTACACCTTCTAGAGCACGTTGGGTGGCACGGGATACATGCGGACGTGCATTGTCCTGTTGGAACAGCAAGTTGCCTTGCCGGTCTAGGAATGGTAGAACGATGGGTTCGATGACGGTTTGGATGTACCGTGCACTATTCAGTGTCCCCTCGACGATCACCAGTGGTGTACGGCCAGTGTAGGAGATCGCTCCCCACACCATGATGCCGGGTGTTGGCCCTGTGTGCCTCGGTCGTATGCAGTCCTGATTGTGGCGCTCACCTGCACGGCGCCAAACACGCATACGACCATCATTGGCACCAAGGCAGAAGCGACTCTCATCGCTGAAGACGACACGTCTCCATTCGTCCCTCCATTCACGCCTGTCGCGACACCACTGGAGGCGGGCTGCACGATGTTGGGGCGTGAGCGGAAGACGGCCTAACGGTGTGTGGGACCGTAGCCCAGCTTCATGGAGACGGTTGCGAATGGTCCTCGTCGATACCACAGGAGCAACAGTGTCCCTAATTTGCTGGGAAGTGGCGGTGCGGTCCCCTACGGCACCGCGTAGGATCCTACGGTCTTGGCGTGCATCCGTGCGTCGCTGCGGTCCGGTCCCAGGTCGACGGGCACGTGCACCTTCCGCCGACCACTGGCGACAACATCGATGTACTGTGGAGACCTCACGCCCCACGTGTTGAGCAATTCGGCGGTACGTCCACCCGGCCTCCCGCATGCCCACTATACGCCCTCGCTCAAAGTCCGTCAACTGCACATACGCTTCACGTCCACGCTGTCGCGGCATGCTACCAGTGTTAAAGACTGCGATGGAGCTCCGTATGCCACGGCAAACTGGCTGACACTGACGGCGGCGGTGCACAAATGCTGCGCAGCTAGCGCCATTCGACGGCCAACACCGCGGTTCCTGGTGTGTCCGCCGTGCCGTGCGTGTGATCATTGCTTGTACAGCCCTCTCGCAGTGTCCGGAGCAAGTATGGTGGGTCTGACACACCGGTGTCAATGTGTTCTTTTTTCCATTTCCAGGAGTGTATTATTCGTATTCGTTTATTGTGTGTGTGTGTGTGTGTGTGTGTGTGTGTGTGTGTGTGTGTGAGTGAGTGTGTGTGTAGATGTTTTTCAGGGAGACGTTCCGCCAAAAATCAATGTAAGCGAATACTAAGATGAGTGGTATGCCTAGCAGTCATATACGTCTCAGGAACTTGGAGCACGACTAAACGGGAAAAGGAAAAAACAGTTAATATTTGAAAAAAGAGTAATGAGGAAGACATGGGGACGGATCTTAAAGAAAGGAGAAAGGAGGAGATCTACCGCCTGAAGAACGAACCAACAATTCTACAGGAGCTGAAGAGCAAAAGAATCCAATGTGCGGGACATGTAATCCGTATGGCAGAACCCCATAGGACGACCAAGGCAGCTCTGGATCAACAACCTGGCGAAGGATCTGGCAGCCCAGAGGCTGAAGAGACCTGGAGGAACCGAGTACAAAATAAAAAGGAATAGAGGCGGTTTATGGACGCACCGAGTGGTCTGCAGGGGCTTTGATCGCCGGACGTATGTGTATGTATTTTAATTGTTTTCAAATTCTTATTATTGTGCTATTTTCATTCACAATTACCTCACAAAACATTAAAACGGTCGCTAAAGACCTTTTAAGTCGTGTGCCCAGACTAGTACACTATCATTATCATCATCGTTGTCGTCGTCAGCAGTATTAAATTAAGAATCTAGGAATTCACTATAGCTCTCTTCAAGACGCTAAATATTTTTTCCTCGAAGACAAGTATAAAATATCGCAGTGTCCATAGAGACTTTTACGCAGTCGTTCTTCCGCGTGCCATATGCAAACAGAACGGGAAGAAACATTAATACGTGGTGCAACAGAAAGTATCCCAAACCATGTGCTT